>NC_044568.1:45599885-45628017 GCF_007565055.1 Rhinopithecus roxellana | reverse complement strand
AACAATCAATAAATCTTATTTCTTATTACGACTATTATTTTTCCATCATTGGTCTGTGATTCATCCTAGTTGAAGATTTTCAATTTTATTTAGCAACAGTTCCTTTTTAAAAAAATGAAATAAAATCTTATGTGGCACCCAGTATGAATAGTTTACCCCTGCAGGCACTCTGCCAGGGCACCTCCCTTGGCCCCTATCAAGACACTTGCAAAGAGCATAAGTTTTAAATCCCTCTATAATCAAATTTCTTTCACTCACAGAGAAGGAAGGAAGTTGAGGTCCAAATGTGAAATACGATTTGCCCAGAGTTCCACAGCAGTCTGGACTCAGACCCTTCCTGCTCTCTGGCACAACCATCCTGCCGCTTTTAAAAGTAGAGACTCTAATATTGGATTCACATCGGAATCATCTACATCAGTTTAATGGTTGAATCTGATTCACATCACAGTCATAGCTCAATGCAGCCTCACATTCCTGGGCTCCAGCGATCCTCCCATATAATTTGATTCTTAGAGTAGTGCTGTACTCTAAGAAAGGCGGTACAAGTATGGCTAAACCTATTTCACAGATGAAAATATTGACACCCAGAGAGGGGCTGTCAACTTCGCAAAGCCAGGCTCAACAACTCACTCAAGCTCATACAACTAGTAAGTGACAGAGCTGGGGCTTGAACCAGGCAGTGCTCTGACTCTGTCCCCCACTGGCCCGTGCATAACCATCACTTATGACAAAGTCTAGATTTGAACCTGGGCTCCAGAATTCCTGACTCTTCCACTGGGCAACCCTGATTCCCAATCCTCACTCCCAGCTCCCTGTGGGTGGCAGTTGACAGAGAAGCTCATGGTTAAGGGGTTTTGGGGTAGAATCGTATAGGGGCCTCAGGGACCCTCTCTGGCCGCACCTGACCATTGGCTGTAGGGAGGTCTTCAGGCTGACTTTCATGTCCAGGGGGTAGGAACATGCAAAGTTGATTTTGATGTTGCGGTCACGGATGATGATCTCATCTGCCAGGTAGAGGGTGTTGCTGTAAGTGGCGTGGGTTTCATTCCTCTGTATTGTAGGGAATGGGGGAGTAGGGGTGGGATGAGAGAAAGGGGCATGAGAATCTGAGTAGGACTTCAAAGCCAAATCTTCTGGTCTCTGGCTACTTGTGAGCTGCTCTCCTAGTCTCCTTGATAAAAAGCTGCCTGTGGCCGGGCGCGGTAGCTCATGCCTGTAATCCCAGCACATTGGGAGGCTAAAGCAGGTGGATCACCTGAGGTCAGGAGTTTGAGACCAGCCTGACCAATATGGTGAACTAAAAATACAAAAAAAAAGTAGCCAGGCATGGTGGCGGGTGACTGTAATCCCAGCTACTCAGGAGGCTGAGACAGGAGAACCGCTTGAACCCAGGAGGCAGAGCTTGCAATGAGCCAAGATCGTGCCACTGCACTCCAGCCTGGGCAACAGAGGGAGATTCCAACTCAAAAAAAAAAATCCCACAACAGTTAAAAACTCCCTGTACAGCCTGAACTATGAGCCAATTAATCATCTTTTCTTTATAAATTAGAAAAAAAATTTATAACAGCAATGACCATTCATGCGCACATGTCATGTGCCAGACCCTGAGTGGAATACCCCTCCTGAGTCATTGCATTAGTCCCTTCAGTGACCCTAAGAGGTGGCGCTGCCACATCTCGGCTTCCTGGACAAGAAGACAGAAGTTCATAGTAAGAGAGTCACTGAGGGATTGCCCACAGTACATGACATCTCACAAGCCTAGATTCTTTTCAGCACCCCCGTGCTTCCTCTTGAAAACTAAAAACCACCTATGGCAAGTCATCATTAGGAATTTCAAATACCATCCCTTGGAAAACGACATTAATTATTTCTGTTTGCTTGTTTTCTGGGGCAGAGTCTCACTCTGTTATCCAGGCTGGAGTGCCGAGTATAAATCTTGGCTCACCACAACCTCCGCTTTCCTGGATTCAAGTGATTCTTCTGCCTCAGACTCCCGAGTAGCTGGGATTACAGCCACCACCACCACGCCCAGCTAATTTTTTGCATTTTTAGTAGAGATGGGTTTCTCTGTGTTGGCCAGGCTGGGTCTCAAACCCCAGACCCAAGATATCCACCCCCGGCCTCCCAAAGTGCTGGGATTACAGGCGTAAGCCACCATGCCCGGCCAACATTAAATCTTTCTTTCTCTCCCTTTTTTTTTTTTTTTTTCTTTCCTTTTCTCTTTCTTCTTTCTTCTTTCTTTCCTTTCTTTCTTTTTTTCTCTTTCTTTTTTTCTTTCTTTTCTTTCTTTCTTTCTTTCTTTCTTTCTTTTCTTTCTTTCTTCTTCTTTCTTTCTTTCTTTTTCTTTCCTTTCTTTCTTCTTTCTTTTCTTTTCTTCCTCCTTTCTTTCTTTCTTTTCTTTCCTTTCTTCTTCTTTCCTTTCCTTCCCTTCCTTCCTTCCTTCCTTCTTCCCCGTCTCTCCTCCTTCCTCCTTCCCTTCCGTCCCTCCTTCCTTCCTTCTTCCTTCCTTCTCTCCTTTCCTCCTTCTTTCCTCTCCTTCCTCCTCTCTTCTCCCCTCCTCGTCCTTCTCTCTCCTCCCTCTCCCCTCTCCTCTCTCCTCTCTCCTCCGCTCTCTCTCTCCCGCGTCTCTCTCCTCTCTCTCTCTTCTTTCTTTCCTTCTTCTGGTAATGAGAGAACTTGGCAGGAGATACGGCTCCACTCACACAAACATTTACCTCTGGGTTTCATTTGAGGAGGCCTGTGTAGGTGAGATCCTGGTTCGTCTCTGTACATTAAGGATACAGGCCTTGCCTTCCAGGACCCCTGGAGACAAACGGATCAGTTTCTGAACCCAATGCTGATGCCTACTGGCTGGGACAATCACTATTATTGCCCTACTTTTCCCATCTGTAAAATGGAGAACTATCACTATGAACTGCTCTCTTTAGTTGAAGCTGATGTTTATTGAGCACTTACTGTGTGCAGTCACTGTCCTAGTCACTCTAACACATTAACTCATTCAGTCCTCTCAATACACCTGTGGAGTAGGTACTATTATTTCTCCACTTTACAGTTGATGAAACTGAGGCACAGCCAGGCTAAATAACTCCCCAAAGCTACTATAACTAGGAAGTGATAGAGCTAAAGCTTGAACCAGGCAGTGCTCTGGTTCTGTCCCCCGCTGGCCAGGACATACCGTCAACACTGTCCCACAGGGGCCATCCCGGGTTGGGGTCACTACGGACATCCAGTCCCGGTTGTCTCTGTCATTGAAGCCTGAGCACCGGCTGTCACTCAAGTACATGAAGACCTTCTCGAAGCCAAGACTCTTCAGCTCGCACTTGCCCAGGGACACCTTCATGTCATTGGCCCCACATTCCAGCCTGTGCTCCAGGAGGGAGATATCTGAAACAGGTTAGGCGGGATTGAGGGCCTGTGTCTGTAGCTTGGGGGCCCAGCACATCCCCAGGGACCAGGTCCAGCTGACTGGGCTGATCACCACCTGGAGGTGCTCAAGATTGGACCTCTGACATCAATGGATACATCCTGGGTTCCCCTAAATGTGGGTTATATACCAAATGCAAGAGGGTTTGGGGTGGGGGGGTTGATGTCCAGCATTAAATAACAATGAATACTAGTTAAAAAAAAAAAAAAAAAAAAAAAGGCCGGATGTGGTGGCTCATGCCTATAATCTCAGCACTTTGGGAGGCTGAGGCAGGCAGATCACTTGAGGTCAGGAGCTCAAGACCAGCCTGGCTAACATGGTGAAATCCCATCTTTACTTAAAAAAAAAACAAAAAAAAAAAAATTAGCCTGTGATGTGGTGGGCCCTGTAATCCAGCTACTTGGGGGAGGCTGAGGCGGAGAATTGCTTGAACCTGGAAGGAGAACGTTTGCCAAGTGAGCTGAGACACACCATTCACCTCCAGCCTGGTGACAGAGGAGACTCTGTCCAAAAAGAAACGAAAGAAAAGAAAGAAAAGAAAGAAAGAAAAGAAGAAAGAAGAAAGAAAAGAAGAAGAAAAGAAGAAGAAGGAAAAGGAAGGAAGGAAGAAGGAAGGAAGAAGGAAGGAAGGAGGAGGAGGAAGGAGAGGAGAGAGAGGAGGAGCAGAGAGAGAAAAAGAACAAGAAGAAGAAAAGAAGAAAGAAGAAAGAAGAAAGAAGAGAAAGAAAGAAAGAAAAGAAAGAACGAAGAAAGAAAAGAAAGAAGAGAAAAAGACTAGAAAGAAAAGAAAGGAAATAAAAGAAAAAGAAAGAAAGAAAGAAAGAAAGAAAGAAAGAAAGAAAGAAAGAAAGAAAGAAAGAAAGAAAAGAGAAAGAAAGAAAGCTGCAATTGCTTTCTACCCTTTTCACATCAAGGAGATAGTCCCAGCTTGCCACTAACGTCTTTAATGCCATATACACACTAACTTCCCTCTCTCTCTCTCTCTTTTTTGAGACGGAGTTTCTCTCTTGTCACCCAGGCTGGAATGTAGTGGTGCCATCTTGGATTACTGCAACCTCCCCCTCCAGGGTTCAGGTGATTCTACTGCCTCCGCCTCCCGAGTAGCTGGAATTACAGGCACCTGCCATCAGACTCGGCTAATTTTTGTGTGTTTTTAGTAGAGATGGAATTTTGCCATGTTGGCCAGGCTGGGCTTGAACTCCTGACCTCAGGTGATCCGCCCGCCGCGGCCCCCCAAAGTGCTGGGATTACAGGCATGAGCCACTGCGCCCAGCCCACTAGCTTCCGTCTCAAACAGGGCAGGCCTCGGGCTCAGAGTTTGGGGCAGGAAACAACACTCAGCTAGAATTCTTTTTTAAGTTTTTAAAAATTAAAGTACTTTTCTAATTTTGAGTATTTATTTTTAAAAATTTGTTTTATTGAGGTATTACACAACTGCTGGAATTTAGTAACTTTCTTTTCTTTTTAGTAACTTTTATTTTTACAGTTAACTTTCTATCTAAGGTGAGCATAACTTGCCACAGACAGATGAAGTCGTGACCATCAACATTCCAAATTTGCTTAAGAGATTCAGTCCATTAGAAGAAAAACAACTTAATAATAAAAGTCATGGCACAGGTAACACTGGGATAAAGCAAGTGAACCAGGGTGCCAATTGTAAAGTTGGCACTTGGATGTAACTAAAATCATGACTGAAGTCTGGAAAATACTGTTTTCATCTTCAATAATTGTACCTATGAGAAATCTGAGGCTTGTGCCTGGCCCAGAGTCCTGAGCTGATTGGTTGTCTGGTCACCAGGCCTGAGCTGATTGGTGGACTGGTCACCGGGCCTGTGTTCTGGTTGGCTCCCAGATGGCAGCAACGCGTGTGCCCACTGCCGTGTGGGGCCTCAGAAAGAAGGTTGGGAGTTCCCCAAACCTCTGAGAGCTTTGAAATCAACTAAAGGGAGACTCAGGGAGCCCCAGAGAGCCTCTTGCCAGCTTTAATGGGTATTAGTGGATCTTCTCTTTTCACTCAGGTTGGATATGTAGCCCCTGCGTCACACCCATATGGCCCCAATCTCACAGGGGAGGAATACATCCCTTCCCCAGTCAATGACAGGTTTCTCAACAACCCGCTTCCTCCCCACTGGCCTCACCAGTGATGTTGAAGTCCTGTTTGCACTGGCAGTGCCATCTGCCATTATTCGATTTGCAGTCTTCGTCTATACTGCACTCCTCACACGTCCCCTCCACGGAGGTGGGGTCTGCAGGGTCACAGGGACAGACAGACAATCAATAAGGACGCACCCCCGTCTTCTGCAGTGCCTATCCAGGCCTGGGATGAGGACTGCGGGGAGATGCCCAGCTGACCTGTGCAGTATGCCAGGTGACACTCGGGGGGCGCCGTCAGGTTGTAGACGTAGTAGCCGCCGGCACAGGCCTTCACCTGGATGGACGCATCCCACAGGCAGCAGTGGCCGCTCCAGTGCGCGCAGGCCTTGCGGCTCACAATGCCCTGGTCGCTGGACGGATGCGAGCCGTTGAGCCACATGGGGGCGGCCGTGTTGCAGCGCAGGATTGGCACGCAGGTCTCGGCCAGGCGCACACCGCTCTGGCCCACGAAGCGGTACCAGCCGCGCAGGTCCGTGTCGCAGGAGTAGCCCTCCCCGTACTCGGTGCTGCGCCAGTACTCGTCCAGGATGCGGTGCGCCTGGCACGGATCCGCGCACACAAGCGCGTCGCCCTCGGGCACGCAGTCCAGCCCCGGCCCGCAGGAGCCCGGGGAACACTCACAGTGCCATCCATCCCCCCAGTAGCCCGTGGGGCATACGCACGAGTAGTTGCCCACCACATTGACACAGGTGGCCAGGGCGTGGCAGTGGCTAAGCCCAGGCTCTGCGCACTCATCCACGTCTGTGCAGCCGAGCCCGGGCGACAGGCGGAAGCCTTCGTGGCAGACGCAGGAGAAGGAGCCTGGCGTGTTTACGCAGCGGCTGTTGGCGGAGCAGTTGTGAGCCCCAGGAATGGCGCATTCATCCACGTCCACGCAGGTCAGACCGTCGCCGGTGAAGCCCTCCTTACAGGTGCACGTTGTGGCGGCCTCATCCTCCTTGCAGGTGGCATTGCTGTGACATTCAGAGCACCATCCTGTGGATAGAATACCCCAGCCTCCGAGTGTGGGCAGCTGGGCCCATGGCCACCCAGAGATCCTTCCCTCGTTCTCCAGGGGACTCATATTATAATTTAAGACTTATTCCCTAGCGGACTCCCTCCACAACAAGGAAAGAAGGAAAGAAACAAAACTTCCCTGATGATGTCAAGCTTCCACCATTCATTCTGTGTTTATTTCACTGTATTTTTTAACTTTTTTTTTTTTTAGAGAGAGGGGATCTAGCTCTGTCGCCCAGGCTGGAGTGCAGTGGTGCGATCATAGCTCATTGTAGCCTATACTTCCTGGGCTCAAGCGCTCCACTCCCTCTGCCACCACCGCACCCTGCCTCAGCTTCCCAAAAAGCCAGGACTACAGGCACGTGCCATCAGGCCCAGCTCCACCACTGATTTTTGTGTTAAGCATTGCTTTCAAGCTGTCTTCTTTTAAAATAGCCACATTCTCACATTCAGAAAAGTAATGCACAGAATTCCTGTACTCTGGTAGGATTTGCAATGAACCTGTTGCCCCTCCCTGCCTTTGCACATTTTATGTTTTCTGCCAGATCTGCTTCCCTGACTGGCAAAACCTTCATCAGGACCCTGCTCAGTGTCGCCTCCTCTCTGAGGAGTCCTCCAACTCCACCAGGCAGGGCAGTTGCACTTTGCTCCTCCACAAGAAAAATAACTGTTAAAAAAAAATAAGCTGTTGTTTATTAAGCAGTTACTATACGCCAGGCAATAGGACGTGCACTTTTCATTCACCATCTTGTTGAATACTTCTCAACGGCCTTGTGAGGTCAGTTTTTTATTTATCCTTATTTTAAAGGCAAGAAAACTGAGGTTCAGAGGGATTAAGCCCCTTGCTCCTTTGGTAAGAAGTAGAACCAGGATACAGATGCAGATGGCAGGACCACAAAATTTGTGCTTTTAACCAGGACACCACAATAGTATTCATCGTGCCCCAATGTACTCCAGGGAGAAAATGAAAGTGGGGTGAGAGCAAATATCAGCCCAATGGAATGACCTCTTAAGGTTGAAAGGGAAGGTGTTTGGAGCCTCCTGCATTGGTTCAAATCTCCTATGTGATATAGTATGTTTTTGACTTCCAATTCAGGGCCTTCAGGCCTTAGAGATGTTGTAGCCCCTTGCTTTTCAATGTGTGCTCCAAGGACCCCAGTACCAGCATCACCTGGAAGCTTGTTAAAAATTCAGCATCTCAGGTACCACTGCAGATCTGCTGAACCAGAATCTGCCTTTTAGCAACATTTCTAAGTCAGTCCTATGCATACTGAGGTCTAAGAAATGAACTTAGAATGAAGACAATGCAAGTCCCAAGTGCGATAGGAGGATTGAGATCGCCTCTGACATGGGCTACATTGCTCCGCACCTCCCCCCCCCCCACATTCACACATGCACGTGCATACACACACATACAATACACACACACTTCTCACTTACTTGCTTCTGAGGAGTCAGTGGCTGCAATTGTGATGAACCAAGAGGCCACCAACAACAACAGCACCCAAGTCAGAGATGGCTGTCCCATCCTTTCTGCTCTTCCCAGCAACTTCTGGTCTAGAGAGCACCTGCCCAAAGGCAAGACGGGTTAGCCCTTTGAGTTTTTCTCTCTGTCTCTGATGTCTGGTGTCCTGTGAACAGAGATGGATGGGACAAATGCATGATCTAACTCTCATCCCCACAGCTGGGAGGAGGGCTTTGATTGTATAGTATACAACTCCAGGAGGTGTCACTTATATGGACTAAAAAAATTGCATAACACTGCAGCCCTTGTTTTGCTGGGACTTTCCCCCTTGTACTCCCCATCCTTACCTCACCAACGTCCCAGTCTTGGCTCCCCAAGTCTCAGCACATTGCACATTTTGAAGAACTGAGTCATTTGGAGCAGGAAGTAGCAAGATGGAATAGTGTTCTGTTCTGGACTCACCACTTTATTGAAGGCAGCTTTGGATTTTAACTGATCCTCTGCCTGGAGACTTTCAATTTGTCCAGATCACTTATTCATTCAACAAACATCTATTGAGTAGCTACATTGTGCCAAACAGGGAACTAGTCACCATGGAGAACAATGAATACAACAAAGTCTGCTCCTTCATGCAACTCACATATTGTAAAGAAGTGGCTTGAGACAAGCAACTTGAGAGGTAATTAACCTTCACAATTCATTTTAATGTTTCTGGAGTGGTCACTTATTATTTCTTTTAAATGGAAAAATAGTCCAAGGTGAATGCCAGTATTACCCCAACATTTATAGCAGCAAAATAGCGTGGCATGTTGGCTAAGTATGGAGGAGCTGCAGCCTGCAACTGGGGTTCAAATCCCTGTTTTACCGATCACTAACACTGTAACGTTGGGTATTTCAGTTCACTAAGTCTCCGTTTTTGTCTGTGAAATGGAGATTGTTACTTTCGCAAACTGAATATCTATGATGGGCCAGGCTCAGTTCAAAGACGTCCATGTGCTCAAAGACATTGCGTCCTAGAGTAACGTTTTCCAGATCTTTGTGACCATGATATGCTACAAGAAAAACATTTTACGCCACCAGGCGTGGTGGCTCACACCTGTAATCCCAGCACTTTGGGAGGCCGAGGGGGGTGGATCACGAGGCCAGGAGTTTGAGACCAGCCTGGACAACATGGTGAAACCCCGTCTCCAATAAAAATACAAAAATTAGCCGGGCGTGGTGGTGGGCACCTGTAATCCCAGCTACTCGGGAGGCTGAGGCAGGAGAATTGCTTTGAACCCAGGAGGCAGAGGTTGCAGTGAGCTAAGACTGCGCCACTGCCCTCCTGCCTGGGTGATAATGAGAGACTCCATCTCAAAAAAAAAAAAAAAAAGGAAAGAAAAACATTTTATGTTATGATCTAGTGCAGTCGCTTCTGTGTGTATGTGCACACACACATAAAAGTTTTATAAGACAACTGATATCCTTACTATCCTGACTATATTAAGTCATTTAATTCATACCACAACCCTATGAGATAAGTATTATCCTAGTTTACAGATGAGAAAACAGGGGAACAAAGATGCTAACTGCTTGCCTCAAATGTGTATTGCTTACTGCTGTATTCTATTACACTTAATTAAAATAAGTCTCTGGGTATAACCCGCAAATGGAATGATTTTATGACCCACAAATGAGTTGCGACCTAAAACACTGCGTTTTGTCACTGGGATTAACTAAGATGACATATGTCAAGCAGAGCCCCGCACATAGCAAATGTTCTTGTTCATTGTCGTATCCCTGGTACCTGGCGCATAATAGGTGCATAACTAATATTCATGGAGTAAGTCAAAAAATAGTAGTCACTGTTACTAGGACAGAGAGGATCAAAGAGAGGAAAACTAATTTACCAAAGATTATGAAGCCAATAATGATAATTATTGAATAATGACTCAAATCCAGGTCTGACCCCAGTGTCCAAGGTCTTAATTTCCTCTCCTACCTCCCTCAAATAGAATGGGGAGAAGCTGGGCTAGGAAAAGTCAGCTACAGATAGCCTTACCTGAAGCCGGAAAGGTAGAGTTAGTCTGGTCACAATGTGCCTCATACTTATATATACGCATTTGCCCCAGGCTGGCGATCTTTCCTCCAATTATTCTCTAGTTCTGTTTTTTGATATTGTTTTCTTGGGCGTGGAATATTTTTTCCTCCTGGCATAATGTTTGCCTTGTCCAAGCTGTGAGGTTGTTGTTGTTCTTTTTCCTAATAGCTAGAGACCCCAGATGATTGACATTGAGGGGGTCACTCCTGTGCCCGGAAGTACAAGGTCACTGTTTCACACCTTCTCACAGCAAGAGATTCCTTAGTTAGAAATTAACTGGGAAAGCAGTGCCAAGGTGCTGGGCTTCTTCCTGGTCACTGACAAGGGCAGGGTGGGCCCAAGGAGCCAGGCAAATGCCAGTATCTGCAGACAGACTCCATAAAGACAAAAGGGGTGTTCATTGCCCCTGCTGGGAGGTGCACCTGTCCTGGAGAGGGCACCCTTTTGAAACACTCATTCTCATGAGATCAGCCTTAGAATCCAGACACAAGCAAGAGAGGAGCTGAGAATGGCTGAAAGTCAGAGCCAGAAGATAGTTCAGATATCACTGGACCTGACCCACTCTGTGAAACAAAGAATCAGGTCTGATGACTGGGAGGTCCCTTTGGAGGCGAAATAACTTTGCAATTAAATAGACTGACTTTGGAATCAGTCTGACTCCTTTATCTGGTGTTTATTGTGTGGCAGTGGGCTCATTTCCTAACCTTCCTGAGGTCCAGAGGTCAATTTCCTTGTCTACAAAATCAGAATACCCATCTCCCACAGTAGTAATAGCAGCCAAAGGAGATGATGCAAGTAAAGGTGCATAGCAATGATTACAATTCTGCTTTGCTGTTGTGTAATCACTGAGGTCGAAAATGACAGAGCCTGAGTTAAAACCATGTTTTCAGACCCAGTTCCACATACATGGCATTCCAAAAATCAACGTGAGAGTGGCTGTCATCGTGTGAAGAAAAATAAAATATGTGTGAACTTGGGCTGAACAGGAAAATATCACCATGAACACTGCATTGATCTTTTCGGGACATTTCTCCATCCTGTCTCACTCAGTGGTAGGGTAACCCCTGGCACTGGTGCAATCATCTCCTCAGGATTATGTCCAAGGAGTGGAAATTCTGAGTCAAAGAGTTGGCACAGCTGTAGGGATATTGACTCCTCTTCCCAAACAACATCCTAGAGAGATTATTAAAAATTGGTTTACAGTCCTACCAACACTACTCACCAGTTGTGAGCAGTTAACTTGCTTTCATCTTTGCCAAAAGGTAAGTGAAAATGATCTCATCGTTGTTCATTTTTGCAATTCGTTGATGAAAAGGGAAGTTATCTCTTCATTTATTTACTGTTCTTCTTTTCCTGAACTAATTATTTTTATCCTATACCTTTTTCATGAGGCCTTGTCTAAACCTTAGTATGGGTGTCTTCAAAGGATTAAAGATGGTGACCCCAGGTGGCTTCTGGAGTTGTCTTGACAAAGACTTGGGCAGAAAAACGGGGAGTTTGGGTTGGAATCTATTCATAAGTGTAATCACCACGCTTTCTAGTTTCTGTATTTCATGCTTTTACATCTTGGGGCCTTACCGATCATGGAGGGACTGCCCCTTCCAGGGCTCAATAATTACTAGAGATCAAAAACGACCTATCTGTGAATGTGCCTTTCCGACTGCAAATCAATCAATCCAGAGCACATACCCCCAACCCTTGTCATCCTTTGTGGGGCTTTTACACTCAGGGTCATTACTCGCTGCTTTAAATCACCCCAAGGGACCAGGTACCAGACAACTAGAGACAACTCCTATGGCCCAGAGGTCTCTGAAATTATTCAAACTAAGCCAATCCTACATCTGCTTACCCTGCCTTTTCCCATTCCTTCCTGCAGAAACTACAATAAAGGCTCTTTCCTGCCTTTTCCCTTGCTCTCTTTACTTCCTGACTAACCCTGGTGCTTCCCAGCAGCTCTTCCTCTACTTTCAGCCCCTCTACCCAGTGTGGTGTGTTTCCTTCTCTTGGGATCTGTGAGAATAAAAAGTTGTCAATGGCCATTGTTTCCTGCTCTGTTGCTCATCAAGTTCACCAAAGACATCTACATTACCAAATTCAATCAGTATTTTTCTCTTTATCTTAACTTGAGGACAGTGCGCAATAAATATTTGTTTTTGAACGAAACTTAATCTCTCAGCACTTCCTTCCTTCTTGAAACACTCTTCTTTCTTTTTTATTTTTATTATTATTATTATTATTTGATACAGGGTCTTGCTGTGTTGCCCAGGCTGGAGTGCAGTGGTTCGGTCTTGGCTCACTGCAACCTCCACCTCCCAAGTCCAAGTGATTCTCCTGCCTCAGCCTCCTGAGTAGCTGGAATTACAGGTTCACACCACTAGGCCCAGCTAATTTTTGTATTTTTAGTAGAGACAGAGTTTCACCACATTGGCCAGACTGGTTTCGAACTCCCGACCTCAGGTGATCTGCCTGCCTCGGCCTCCAAAAATGCTGGGATTGCAGGTGTGAGCCACCACGCCCAGCCTGAAACACTTCTCTCTTAACTTTTAGACATGGGTAGGAGACTCAATCTTAGTAATGCTGAGAACAGTCACCTGCTGAGCACTTCTCTTAGTAATGCTGAGAACAGTCACCTGCTGAGCACTTCTCTTGGGTCAGACACTGTGCTCAGCACTTTTGCCTCCATTGTCTCAAACAATGAAACACAGCAACCCATGTCACAGGGAAGAAGACAGGTTCAGAGAGACGGAGTAACTCCCCCAAGATTACACAGCTAGCCATGCTAAATCCAGATGAAAACTCAAATCCCATTTGGATTTACCTGCATTCCTGAGTAAAGAACATTCCTTGCTCAGTGATGACAGGGTCTTAGAGGGATAAGTGGTTTCAGGTAGTTTTGGAAAGAGTGAAACTAAGGGGTGGAGAGTTTTGAAAAATTGATCAAACAGAACATAAAAATTAGAACGAGAGGTTGGTGTGTTTTAGAAAGGGGCAAAAAATGAGCCAAGGGAGAAGATCCTCCAACAGAGGGGTATCACCTGTCCTACCTCTCTGAGTACACACCTCCTCAGGCTCCAGTTATGCCTGGGGGACCTGCAGGTGGCATACCCATTCTCTGGCTCGTGGCCTGTCAGGGGCTCTATGCCACATGATCTGGTCTAGGCAGCCCCCCTGTAACTCTCCTTCAACTGGCAGCCACATGGCCTCAAGGCCGAGGCAGGTGAGCCTCACACCGTGTCCTGAATACTAACATCTGCTCCTGTTGGGGAATTTGGCTCAGGTGAGTTCCAGAGCCGCAGGCTGTTCCCTGCTTCCTCTGGTTGTGGACAGGCCAGGTTCGGGGTGAGGGGTATGGGAGCTGGCTCTGGAGGTATGAAAAAGCACAAACAGCCCTTTTCCTTACATGATGGGTGAGGAGTGGAGGCACCCAGATGGTTCCTAGAGACCTCACAATTTCTAAAAGAATGCTGCCCTTCTTTTCTCAAGAGAAGGCCTGGCTGAAATGAATGACACAAATCAGTGAGATAAACCTGTGGTAGGCTGAATAATGACCCCCAAATATGTCTACCTCTGAATCCCCAAACCTGTGAGTGTTGCCTTATATAGCAAAAGGGACTGTGCAGGTGTGATTATGATCCTGAGATGGAGAGGTTGTCTGGGCAGGCTGGATGCAGTCACAGTGGTGCTTATAAAAGTGATGCAGGAGGAGTCAGGAAGTAGGTGTGAGGATGAAACCAAATGTCAGAGTGATTCTAGGACAGAACCATGAACCAAGGAATGCAGGGGCCTCCCAGAAGCTAGAAAAGGCATAGCAGGGAATTCATCCAAAAGGGACTAAGTCTGATGACATCGTGAATTTAGTCCAGTGGAATTGATTTCTAATTTCTAGTCTCCAGAACTCTAAGAGAGTTAGTGTTGTTTTAAGCCACTAAGTGTTAATTTGTAAGAACAACAACAGGGAACTAATACAGATTCCAGTTTGGATCTGGGGACAACACTGTCAGCACCTCTGCCTTTTGGGATGACTATGAAATTATGTATCTCTCCCCTAAAATGGAATTTTTGATTGATCCATGAGCATTTATTGAGCATCTACTATGTGCCAAGCAGAGTTCTAGGCAAAGGGAATATAGCAAGAAAAAAAAAAAAACAGGTGTATCTGCTTTCATGGGGCTTACATATTAATTGGAGAATCAGGCAATGTATCATTGCACAACAAAATAAGATTCTTTCAATTACTGGTCTCCAGGAATGCCTTTTGGAGGTGGTGACAGGTGAGCTGAGATTTGAACCATTAAAAGGACACAGCTGTGTGAGGACCTGGGGGAATGTATTTTGAAGCAAGTACATTTAGGCAGAGGGAACATGAAGAGAGAGAGTGAATTTGGCTTGTTCAAAGAGTAGACAGCAAGTATGGCTGGAGCCGAAAATGTGAGGGAGAGAGGGAGAGGAGATCTGTGGGGCCAGACCTTTCAAAGTGTTGAAGGCGTGGTAGGCAGGCTAGATTTTATTCTAAAAGCAATAAAGATGCCTTTATAGCAGCGGTCCCCAATCTTTTTGGCATCAGGGACCGGTTTCCTGGAAGACAATTTTTCCAAGGATGGGAGTGGGAAGGTGGGGTGGGGGGAGTAGGAGAGTGTGGTGGGGGGGTCAGGAGGGAAATGTTATGAAACTAGGAAATAAGAAGTGGGATGAAACCATTCAGCGGCACAGATCTAAAGCCAGATCATCAGGCATTAGATTCTCATAAGGAGCCAGCAACCTAGATTCCTCGTATGCCCAGTTCACAACAGGGTTCAGGCTCCTATGAGAGTCTAATACCCAGGCGGAGCTCAGGCAGTAAAACTCACTCACCCAGCGCTCACCTCCTGCTGTGCTGCTGGGTTCCTAACAGGACACCTACCCGTACCGGTCAGCGATCAAGAGGCTGGGGACCCCTGCATTACAGAATTAAACAACGTGCTGTTGTAAGTGCTTAGGGCTATGGCTTTTTAAAAGATGGCCTCAGTGGCTGTATGGAATATGGAGGGGTTTAGGGTGGGTGCTGGGAGGGAGGTACAGAGGGGCAGCAAAAAGACCAGTTAGGAGACTTCAGCTGAGAAATGGCAGGTGACAGTCAGTGGAGAGATGAAGGGAAGTGGGTGGAATCACATGGATGGATAAGCTACTTTTATGATAGTAAAAGAAGGCAGTTGAGCCCAGCACTTTCGGAGGTCAAGGCAGGTGTGTTGCCTGAGCTCAGGAGTTCAAGACCAGCCTGGGCAACAAGGTGAAACCCCATCTCTCCAAAAATATACAGAAAGTAGTCAGGCGTGGTGGCACGTGCCTGTAGTCTCAGCTACTTGCGGGGCTGAGACAGGAGGATCATTTAAGCCCAGGAGGTTGATGCTGCAGTGAGCCTTGTTTGCGCCACCGCACTGAGTGGATTGATTCCAATAAAAGCATATATCGTTGTGGTAGGGTAGGTGGGGGGCTGGATAGGGTAGCCTGGGTGACAGAGCGAGACCCTGTCTCCAAAAAAAGAAAAAAAAAAAAGGAAGGAAGGAAGAAAAAGGCAGTTGTTGATGATTCTGGAGTGATTGCTGGAGTGAATGGGCCATTTACTGAGATGTGGAAGTCTGGGGACAGGTTTGGGATTCCATCATTTTCTTACTGTGCCCAAATGAAGCATAAGACAATCAATCCACCTCATTTGAAAGACTGAGACAAACTCTCGGGACACCTAACCTGGTAGGAGATGGTAGCATAGTGGTTAAGTACACAGTCTTTGGAGTGTGATTGCCTGGGATTGGTTGCATCTCAACAGCTTTCCACCTGTGTGATCCTGACTGGTTGCTTAACCTCTCTGTCCCTCAGTTTTTCCCATCTATAAAATGGGGCTAATGAACCTCAGTTCAGTGATGGTGTGAGAACTAGATGAATTCCAAGCATGTTGCACACACTCATTGAATGTTGCTACTGTGGCTTCCCTTGCAGTCCTGTCTGAATTCCAGGTCACACAGTTCTTCTAAGAGATCACCAACCAGGAAAAAGAGGTCATGAGTAAAACAGAGCCAAGGACCTTCAGAGGTTTTATCATCCAGCCCCACCCCTGCCCCACCTACCCTACCACAATATATATGCTTTTATTGGAATCAATCCACTCAGAAAATGATGCCAGGATCTGGAAAATGAGCATCTTTTTTCCTGGTATTGGAGAAGCTAAAGTTCTTCCTTGACTTTTGATTTCTTCTTTTGCGTTGGAGGTCCCTTCGGTTTGGCCACCACCACCACCTCCTCAGATGTTTTCTTCTTCCCAGCGGACTCTTCCAGCTTGGATACATGCTTGGTCACATTCTCCAGCTCAGGTGACTGCTGTTCAGGTGACTCTTTCTTCATCATAGGCACCTCCTTTTCCTTAGCTCGCACTTCCTCTTCTATCACTTCGTTTTGCTCAACAGACAATAGCTATGAAAGAAAAGGTGGAAAGAAGAAGGGAGGGAGGGAAGAAAGGGAGAAAGAAATAGATGAGAAATATGTGATCGTTGTGGTTGTAGTAGTCAAGGCTACTTCTTCTGAAAGTGCCCAGAGAGAATCAGTCTTTGGACTGCAGGGTTTTCAGAGATGCTAAAGATCCATTTGGTTTGGGTGGTAAAATGCTCAACTGTGGTTTCACCCTTCAGGTAAGAGGACCTTGGGAGGAACCAAAGGTTCTAAGTCTATAGATGTAGCTCCTGCACCACTAGCTCCAGACTGGACAGGTGACCAGTCTTAGCTAATGAGATCTCTGTCCAGGACATTTTCTGGGACATCTAAGAAGTAGTTGCTTGCTTTCTAAACTGGGAGGATATTAGTTTGGGGCTGTGGTGTAATCTTTGAACTTCTATGGGGAAATGACTACTTGAAAATGAAACCAACATAGAGGAAAACAGAGATGGGAAGATAGAAAGCAAGCCTGGGTTCTGGATCCACCCACACCTGATGTTCTACCAGTTATATGAGATAAATTCCCATTGTTGCTTAAAGCAAAGAGTAGTGTCTGAAATTTCCAGCAGAAAGTCTTAATTAATATAGATGGCACCGTCCAGCAGAGGGCCTCATTGAGGCATGGCTAGGGAAGAAAGCAGACTGTGGTCCCATGCATCAGGAGAGTAATGCCAGAGGGCAGAATCCCACCAAGACATCTGGTCAGTCCCAGGGGAGCGGCCCAAGGCAAGGAGCTGTGTGTTACCTCAGAGCCTCGGTCTTTCTAGATGTTTCTAAAGTCTGCCATTTCTGCTTCCCATAGTAAATGCCTTTGAAATAAAGGTGACGTAATCCCAGCACTTTGGGAGGCCGAGGCGGGCGGATCACAAGGTCAGGAGATCGAGACCATCCTGGCTAACACGGTGAAACCCCGTCTCTACTAAAAAATACAAAAAACTAGCCGGGCGAGGTGGCGGGCGCCTGTAGTCCCAGCTACTGGGGAGGCTGAGGCAGGAGAATGGCGTGAACCCGGGAGGCGGAGCTTGCAGTGAGCTGAGATCTGGCCAGTGCACTCCAGCTTGGGTGACAGAGCGAGACTCCGTCTCAAGAAAAAATAAATAAATAAATAAATAAATAAATAAAGGTGACTAGTAGAGTCACCCACACTGGATGGCTCTCCATCCATCCTCAACCATCTCCCAAGATTATGTAACTCTAAGCACACTCTTTTGTCGTCCATTGAGTTCCTAGGGATTCTGTATGGGACAGAATAATCCAAGGTGTTTCTGTTGCCCCTTACCTCATCCTCATCCTCAATCCTAGTTTTGATGTGGCTTTCCAGGAAGTCAGAGAAGCCCTTCAGTGTATGCTCTCCCTTATACAGGACAGCCTAGGAAGAAAATGGAACAGCGTCAGGATGGGATCCTCTTCCCGCAGAGATGCTCGAGGATTGCTACCTAGGTAAACCCAGGGTCAAATTCCTAACAACCCCGAGTATGTTATGCAGGTTCCTTAACTTGTCTTAGCCTCCAGTGCCATGGCTCCAAGGAAAGGATAATAAAAATGCCTCTGTCATAGGGTTGTTATGTAGTGGATGAAAGCATGGACTGTAAAACCACACAGCGAAGCCTTAAACTTTGGTTGCATTACTGCAGTGTGGTCTGGTTATTTAATTTCTCTGACTCAGTTTTCCCATCTCTAATATGGAGACAAAATAGTACCTACCTCGTAGGGTTGTTAAAAGGATAAAACGAAGTGATGTATGTGAAGTACGGAAAACAGCACCTGGTTCGTGATGAGCACTATAGGTGTTTGTTATTATTATTATTGCTATCATAGTGACAATAATAAGAGGAAGAATAGTTATTTTCATAAGCATCTGGCATATGGTCAGTGCTCCGTTATCATACGTTCTCTTTCCCTTTTTTTTTTTTTTTTTTTTTGAGACGGAATCTTGCTCTGTCACCAGGCTGGAGTGCAGTGGCGTGATCTCAGCATACTGCAACCTCTGCCTCCCGGGTTCAAGCAATTCCCCTGCCTCAGCCTCCTGGGTACTTGGGACTACAGGCATGCGCCACCATGCCTGGCTAATTTTATATTTTTAGTAGAGATGGGGTTTCACCATGTTGGCCAGGATGGTCTGGATCTCTTGACCTCGTGATCCAACTGCCTCAGCCTCCTAACGTAATGAGATTACTTACAGGCGTGAGGCACCACGCCCGACCCCCCTTCCTCTTTAGGAAAGTTCAGAAACTTCTTCATGTCCACGGGTCACCCAAACTTCTTCAGATAATTTGAGATTATGACCTTAGCCTCATCCTCTCAGCCCAGCCTCAGTTGCACAACTCCCCGACATGCATCCTCTGCAGTGCAGACTGAGCAAAGAGTGGGTCACAATGGAATCTTGCCACAGTGCCAGGGTCACCCTTCTGCCCACCTCTTTGTTCAGACTACACTTCCTACCTGTAGCACATAGTCCCCACCATTCTCCGGAGTACTGGGTCTGCATGGAGACTGGCAGCCATATCTGCTCTCCAGAATCTCTTGCTCCCCCTTGATTTCAATTGCATTCATCCATACTCTTCTAAGGAGCAGAAACCTAGGCTCACATTTCTTTGACTGATCCTCTTTCCCATGCATGGACACGGCATGGAGAGTGGGTTCTATCAACACTGGTTATGGCTGATGACTGTAATCCCAAGGTGGAAATGACATTGTTTGTCTCTAGCATGTATTTTTTCCTTCATCTAGTAATACCCGACATCCAATATTCTCATGGAGATTCCTCCCACCTTATTTCATATAGTTAGGGTAGAGCTCAGCCCCGATACTAGTAGGAACCATATAAACCAGGCTTGCCCATCAAAACATCCACATCCACTTGGCCACAGTGATTGGGTCAGGGATATGCAAGCTACACCCAATGATAGTGAGTCTCAGGACTTTGGTGCAAACTACTAGAAAATATTCTTTGAACTTGAATGTGAGAGGATGGATAGTGGCCGCAGCTGAGAATAAAACTGGTTTGGTAGAAAGCGCAGCTGGAGGTAGGGAGAAACTGAGTCCCTGATAATAACATAACATTGTTTTCAGCCATGTGTGTCCCAAGAGTCCCTCACTTGTTGAGAGTCAGTGGGAAACAGCCTGAAGAATGGGTACCGGTCCAGGTACATCAGCTGAATGTCATTTGCTGTGATGTCGATCTTGGCAATGACGATCGTGGAATGGTTTTGATACTTTCTGCCCAATTCCTCCAACAGTGGGAACAGCATCTTGCACTTTTTAGACCAGGGTGCATCTGGAAGAGAAGGATCATGGCTCAGACTCACATTGATGAAGATCCAGAAAGCTGGCGCCACCCAACACATGGCATCACTGTGTTCCACTTGTGGTCCTGCTGTTTTGCCAATTGCACTCCCTCTTTCTTTTAATCATATATCAGGTTATTTTTACATTTCAGCCATAGTACCTGATTGTTATTCGATAAATCAGAAAAAAATAGCTTTGGCCGGGTGCGGTGGCTCACGCCTGTAATCCCAGCACTTTGAGAGGCTGAGGCAGGTGGATCACAAGGTCAGGAGTTCAAGACCAGCCTGACCAACGTGGTGAAACCACATCTCTACTAACAATACAAAAATTAGCCTAGCATGGTGGCATGCGCCTGTAATCCCAGCTTCTCAGGAGGCTGAGGCAGGAGAATCACTTGAACCTGAGAGGCAGAGGTTGCAATGAGCTGAGATTGTGCCACTGCACTCCAGCCTGGGTGACAGAGAAAGACTCCACCTCAAAAACAAAACAAACAAACAAACAAACAAAAAAAACAAAAACAAAAAATAAAAAAAGAAAAGAAAAAAATAGCTTAGCTCTCTTCTACCTAAATACTAACACTTTTAGTGTGTTCATGTTTTCTTTTATTTTTTTGTTTTTCTTTTTAGAGGCAAGGTCTTACTATGTTGCCCAGGTTGGGCTCAAACTCAAACTCCTGGGCTCAAGAAATCCTTCCATCTCAGCTTCCTGAGTTGCTGGGACTACAGGCTTGTGCCACTGTGCCCAGCTTGCTTTTTTTCTTCTTTTCAAATTCCTTTCTTTTAACATAGTGTTCCACTCTAGTAGAAGAAGAAAGCCAAGAACAATATTTATGCTAGATGACTTTTTATGTTATGCCAAAAAGTGTGTGTGTGTGTGTGTGTGCATCTGCATTATAGCACAGGGATTTTTCACAATAGAGGTTTGGGAACTTGCCCAAAGTTATGCAGTAATTTCACTTTTCAGACCAGAGTAATTAAGCAGAAAAAGTGGGGTTTAAAGACAGGCTGCTTTGACTAGTGACACTATATCACAGGTAGAGATTAATATAACATAACATATATATGTTATGTTATGTCATGTATATGCAATTACATGTCATGTCATTATACATATATAATTCAGTGGAGGAGAATATCCCCAAGAAGTGTGACAGGTATAATAACTACTCTTGGACAGGTGACACTGAACTTTCTTGTGGATAGTTCTTTGGTCTTTGAATGTGGTCCAGGCTCCTGGGCCTCTGGAAACCAGAGACCTGCTCCAATCCAAGGGAAAGCAAAGCTTACCTGCTTGTCCTTCTACCAGAGCTCAAAGCTCAGTTTCTGGCTCTGTAAGAGAAATGACCTCAAAAGTCCCCAGACACGCCACCTTCGGATGATCATCCCCCATTCACAAGCCAAGTGTCTCCATGGCCATCCCCGCTGCCTGCAGTATCTCTGGCAGCCCCACTAGCACTCAGCGGGTCCTGGGTCAGAACAGGAGGGGGCATAATGGTTGCAGCCCCAGGGGGCCAATCCCGTAGCACTACTTCCAAGAAAATGAAGCTGATTTTGCCTTTTATCACAATGAAATGGACAGTCTCATAACTCTGGGTGTGACATAAGTACAGAATGGCTGCACCCAGCCTCTCAATAAAAGGTAGCGGATCTTGGTGATTCAGCCACAGACCTTAAGCACCTCGCTCTGTGAATAAGAGTCCCTTTCAGAGTGATTGTAAAAGGACTGCATGATGCAGTGTAGCCCTTGTCTTACCCTCAAGAAAGTAATAGCAAAAGAGCTTGCATTAAACTTCTTGTCTTGCTGCTTACTGTGTGACCTAGGGCAAGGTCATTAACCTCTCTGAGGGGGGGTTCCCTGATCTGTGACATGGGGAAAACCACCATACCTTCCTCACAAACTTGTTACACAGCCCCTTAGAGCAGCTGTGTCAACAGCAAACTCGTGCTTGACTCATTGTAAGGGCTCATTAAATGTTAAAATGAAGAGATGTCTGAAGGAACTTCAGTATCACCTTTCCCTGTGTCTCAGTGTGGGAGAGAACATCTCTGGCTTTGTCTCTCACGTGCAAATCAGAAACAATGGGAAAAGGGCAATAGTTCTTAGGCAAGCCCTGGAAGTAATTATAATAATAGAAATAACAACAGCAGTAGCAATTTTCACTTATCAAGTGCTTACAAAATGTCAGACAGGCTAAGTACTGTGCATGAAGGATTGGGGTCCCCACCTCCTATGGGCCATTTGACAAGTAATCTAAAGCCAGAAGCAAAGAAATCCTGTACAGCAGTTAGGAGTGTAGGTGCTAGAATCAGATGCCTAAATTCAAATCCCAGTTCCAGCACTTACTGGCTGCAAGATACTGGAAAAAATGTCTTCACCTCCCTGAGACTCTATTTAGTCATCTGCAAAGTCAAAGCAATAAAAGTAGCTACTTTCAAAAGGATGTTGTAAGGAATAAATGAGATAATGTATGCAATGGCTTAGAATAAAGCCCAATATACTACAGCATCCAATCAAACATTGTTAGCCATCAACATTATTGTTTTTAGAAATAGCCACAGGCCTGGGTTATATGGAAGGCATTGCATATATTCCAAGAATTACATTTCTGGGGGACAGAGTTGCATTGTTCCTGAGAGCATCTTGAGTCAATCTCTTTGGGTATCTGAAGACTATCCTTGGCATGGTGCATTGATGGGTTTTAGAGATTTCAGTGCCGAAGAATTCAGGAGAAACAGTTGAAACATAATTTTGGCACCCGTTGCCTCCCAACCCCTCTTGAAGGTACTTACAGAACATCACAAACACGTCCTTTTCTTTGTCAAAGGCGACTGTGTTGAAGTTCTTCCCCATGAGCTGCTTAACCAGTCCCTGGTCCCAGTGCTTTGGAATCTCTTCACTGGATTGATGTTTCTAGGAAGCACATTTGAAAGGTCTAAGAATCTTCAGAAAGGGTTTTGAAGTTGTGGGCCTCCCCACCCTGACTGGAAACAACTAGTTTTCTTGTGTCTTTTCACAAGAGCCTTAGAAAAGAGTTTGAAATACTGAGATGGATCATGAGCTTGATGTCAACCCTGGATGGTTCAGGGCAATTTGGGGTCAGGGGACTAAAGAGCAGACAAAGCTTCAAACTGGGATGGATTTTCAGATTTTATAAAAAGAAGCTTTAAGCCTGGTGTAGTGGCTCACGCCTGTAATCGCAGCACTCTGGGAGGGCGAGGTGGGCGGATCATGAAGTCAGGAGTTCGAGACCAGCCTGGCCAACATGGTGAAACCTCGTCTCTACTAAAAAAGGAAAAAATACAAATATTAGCTGGGTATGGTGGCATGCACCTGTAATCCCAGCTACTCAGGAGGCTGAGGCAGGAGAATTGCTTGAACCCGGGAGGCGGAAGTTGCAGTGAGCAAAGATTGTGCTACTGCACGCCAGGCTGGTTGACAGAGCAAGACTTCATCTCAAAAAAAAAAAAAAAAAAAAAAAAAAAAAAAAAAAAATTAGTTGTCCTCAATTACTCTAAGAATCAAGATCAAGACCACTTACATGACTTATGAAACCTTGATCATACTTTGATTGGTCCCTGCAATAAAGGAAGTCTTCTCTTTCCTCAGCCATGTTGGTCTTCAGCTCATCCAAATGGCCAACCTTCCTCCCAGCTCAGGCCTGTGTTAATGCTGTTCCTTCTGGCTGAGAGGCCTCCCCATGTCAGCCTGATTCCTACCCTCCCTTCTTCATCTGAGTAACTCAAAATGTATGCCTCAGAATGACCCAAGGGAGGACTTCCTTGACCCTCCCCTGGTCTAAATGAGGACTCGCTGCCATGAATTCTCATAATACTCAGCGCTTTTTCTTGTATCACTTATTCACGTTTACTATTTATATTTATTTTTCTAATTATTTGATTAATGTGTCTCTACCATACTAGATGGAATGTCAGAAGAGATTTTTCTTTCCTCGCCATTGAGTATCCACTGCCTGGTACATAGTAGATCCTCAATAAATGTTTTGCAAATGAATGAACAAAAAATGAGCTCAGCTTTTGCTTCTCTTTGAAGTAAGTGTTGGAAATCTCAAAACAAATTTTTTATCTACAACCATTGCCTCCTGAATGTCTCCTGAATCCACATCCTTTTCTCCATCTGCACAGTTACTGACCAAATCCGGGTTGCCTCCGTCTCTCATCTCGATTGCCAGAAGAGCCTCCAGATGTTCTCCTCGCATCTCCTCCCAATCCTCCCACACCTTTATTCTTTATAAGCAGGGCTCTATTTTCACCAAATCTGGCTTCTATCATTGCTCTTAGGAAATCAAATTCTTCTTCTTCTTTTTTTTTTTTTTTTTTTGAGACAGAGTCTTACTCTGTCACCCAGCTGGGGTGCAGTGGTGGGATCTGGGCTCACTGCAACCTCCACCTCCCGGGATCAAGCGATTCTCCTGCCTCAGCCTCCTGAGTAACTGGGACTACAGGTGCATGCCACCACACCTGGCTAGTGTTTTATATTTTTTGTAGAGACGGGGTTTCACCAAGTTGGGTCTTGCTATGCAGCAGAGGCTCACAGCCTCTTCTTCCACAGGGTCCTCCCTCACCGCACCCCCTCCAGCCTCTGGAAAGCACTTAAAGATTCTGTCAGTGGGAGTACAAATGGGGCAGGCATGGGGCATGGGAGATAGAAGATGGTGACAATTGTGGGGAATGGCTCAGATCAGGTGGATCTCATAGATCTTGTAGAGGATGCCCATCTCTGCTCTAACAGCATAAGAAGACATGTTGGCCTTTGAGAAGGAGACAGACACCACCTCAGATCTAACTGCAAGGGAGAGAGAGAGAGGATGGGTAGTATTCCAGGTAGGATTTTAGACATGGTGATGGAAAGTGAGGAGGACCCAATGTGAAGACATCTATTTTCTTAGTGATCTAGCGGTCGAGTGCTCGGCCGAGAGTGGGTGGGAATGGGATATGAGGAGAGAGAGACTCTGAGATTTAAAAATGAACACAGTAACAGAAATTTCCATGTGGATGCCAGGAGTTTTCTCAAAGTCCATGGGAGGCTGGTTTGCAATGCCATGAAGCCAGCCACCCTCGTGGTGATGTTGGTCTGGAAGCAGGGAAGTTAAGGGGATTCAGCCAGAGTTGGAACTTTGCTTAGTGAGTACTATGGGGTGTAGAGGAGGCGGAAGATGGAGGGGATAAAAGAGGTAAGGAAATCATCATCAGAGCAATGAAAGATGGAATGCAAGTTCGCAGACAGGGCACTAAAGAGAAATGGGATCAGGAGGTTGGGGGCAATGAGAAGGATGAGGAATCGTAGCCATGTGTGTCCTGGAGGGAAAGTCAGGCATTGGGAGGTGCTGCAGTCTCCAGGTTGTGGGCATGGGAGCAGGGAGCCGACATGGCATGGACACATCAGCTGCTGGAGGAGACCAGGGTTGTGGACACTGACATCTCTGGAATTGATGGCAGAGTTGGGGCTTAGGGAAAGGCTGCCATCAGGAGCTTAAGTCCTCAGAGAGTGAAGGGAGATAGTCAGAGAGCAGCAACAAGAGGGTGAGAGCACAGGGTCAAAAAGCATGAGATCCAAGGTATCTGGGGTTTCTAAAGGTGAAAGAACGAGAATGGGTTGGAAGTGGAAGAAGGACAGCAGCCTCACCACTCGGCCCATGAAAATGCTGTGCACACAAGACAGCTTCTGTAGAGAAGGCTGCAGGGGCAGCTGTGTCTCTGGGGGAATGGACAAAAGGCAGTAGAGGACTCAGGTAAGGGGTCCATCATTTGGGTTTGTCTGGAGAGTCTCAATTTACTTCTATTGTTCCAGATTTTTTTGGGGGGGTTGTGGGGAGAGGTCTTCCTCTGTGGCCCAGGCTGGAGTGCAGTGGTGTGACCGTAGCTCACTGTAGCCTTGATATCTAGGCTCAAGCAATGCTCCTGCCTCAGCCTCCTAACACCAACACACCTGGCTAATTTTTACATTTTTTGTCAAGGTCGGATCTTGCTGTGTTGGCCAGGCTGGTCTTGAACTCCTGGACTCAAGCGATCCTCTTGCCTCAGGCTTGCAAAGTGCTGGGATTACAGGCATGAGCCACCACAGCTGGCCCATTCCAGAATCCTTTACTCCCATAATGTCCCAATTTGGAAAATAAATAATATGGTTACCTTACTCAGCAGAGTAGCTGTGGCGACATAGACAGTGGATGACTAGACTATGTGTTCCATATGTTTCTGCAGCCTCTCCTTCCTGTCAGCAAAATAGACGAGCCCCCTTCTAACCCCATCCAACCAAAAGGTCCCTAAAGCTTTTGAAGCTAAGTCCTGATTGCCCTGTAGCTCCATCCCGCTTCTCCTCCTCAAAGCAAGCATATACTCTTGGACCAAGTAGATCATTCACATTGGAGGTGATAGGAGAAGAAGAGCCTCGTTTTAGAGGGCAAGAGTGCCTGCATTTCTATTGTGAATTCCTGGAAAGGAAATGCCTCCACTTTACAACTAAGAATGAGTGGAGGAACCATAGGCTTGGGATAGGTCTGAAGTTGGTAGATTTTGAGTGGGGAACGGGGGGATTTCCCCACATTGAGCCACAAAGTTGATCTTTACTATTCTTGCCTCCATCACTACAGTGAGGAGATTCAAGCCAGCATCAAAGTATGAGAAGGAGATGATTTTGAGGTTCTGGATAAACCTTGTCCAAGAACAAACCTACCTTGGCATTTTTACTCAGGAAGCTACGGCCAAATTTCTTGAGGTTTTCGTAGGTTATGTCATCCGAAGGCATTTTGTACCTGGCATCAGAACTCAAGTTTAGGATTTGGACAGATGGTATATCAACCCTGTGGACCACGGAGTACTCAAAGACCACGTCTATTCCGTTCTTGTGGGTTCATACTCATGTCACAAGGATGAAAGGATCTTGCCCAAGAAACGAAACCCGTGTCTCTCTGACCCTCTTGGCCAATGGAGAAAAACTGTTGGAAGGCTGTGGACTAAGGGGATGCACATGGGTGGGGGGGGTTCTGTGGAGCAGCCTCGCGCAAAACGTACGAAGACGGGGGCAAAGCTCTGGCACCGAAATGCATGGCCAGAGGAGCCACGCAGCCTGTCTCAGCCCCAGTCACCTCCTTTTGCGTGCTCCAACCCACATAATTTCGATCAGGGAGGTCGGAAGCCTGATGCTTTCGTTCTGTTTCACTCGTTTCCAAACTGGTTTCAATCCACATCAGTTTCCTCGATTGTAAAAATGATTATCACAGTGCCTATCCTTCTAGGCAGTGAGAATTCTGTGGATATTACACAGGAACAAATGTATAGAAAGGCTTGTTCAGGGGACTGGCGGTAGAAGTGTTGCAAGAACTAGTGACAATATTTTATTATCCAAAATGATTCTATTCAAGGAAATTCCATAGACTGTCAGTCATATTCTTCATTTATTCAACAAACATTCATGGAGTGCCTACTATGTGTGAGCCATTTTACTAAGCACTGAGGACCCAACCATGCCCAAAGCAGACAAAATAACCTCCCCTCGGAGCTTTGTCTAGTGGATAGAGACAAGACCACAAATGTATGAATGAACTTAAACGTCAACACACATAGTGAGTCAAATTAGACAGTATAAAACAGGGCAAGTGTAGACTGAAGAGATAACCTGCCCAGATGGGGTAAGGTAGGGGCTCAGGATTAGGTAGGGTGGTCAAGAGGAGAACCTGAGGAGGTCACATTTCAACTGGATATAGTAGATAGTAACAAGTCACAGAAGAGTATTCCGGGTGGTGGAAACTGCCAGTGCAAAGGCCTGAAGACAAAACAAACACCTAAGAGAGTCTTAACCTTGTTTCTGGAGTAGAAAGAATGTCGTGTGGCTTCATCAGAGGTTTAAAAAACCAGATCAACTTCATCAATCTGATACAGCTGGGTGAAAAGAGGGCTGAGAACCCTATGGGGCTGCTTTCCCAGACGGTTTAGGCATTCTTAGTCACAGAATGAGATAGGAGGCGGCACAAGATACAAGGTCATAAAGACTTGCTGCTAAAACAGGATTGCAGTAAAGAAGCCAGCCAAAACCCCAACCCACCAAAACCGAGGATGGTGACGAGAGTGATCTCTGGTTGTCCTCACTCTGCCCACTCACCACCATGCGCCTGACAGTTTACACAAACGCATGGCAATGTCAGAGTTACCACCCAGTTGGTCTAAAAACGGGAAGCACATGAATAATCACTCCTTGTTTAGCATATTCAATCAGAAATAACCATAAAATGGACAACCAGGCCGCCTCG
>NC_044568.1:45558254-45599785 GCF_007565055.1 Rhinopithecus roxellana | reverse complement strand
CAGAGTCTCACTATGTCACCCAGGCTGGAGTGCAGTGGCACGATGTCAGCTCACTGCAACCTCAGCCTCCCTAGTTCAAACGATTCTCCTGCTTTGGCCTCCTTAGCTGGGATTACAGGCGTCTGCCACCATGCCCGGCTAACTTCTGTATTTTTGTAGAGACAAGATTTCACCATGTTGGCCAGGCCGGTCTTAAACTCCTGCCTGAAACGATCCGCCCTCCTCCACCTCCCAAAGTGCTGGGATTACAGGAATGAGCCACCGAGCCCGGCCAGGATGAGTTCATTTCTTTTTGTTTTTGAGGAGTCTGGCTCTGTTGCCCAGGCTGGAGTGCAGTGGCGCATCTCAGCTCATTGCAAGCTCCGCCTCCCGGGTTCACGCCATTCTCCTGCCTGAACCTCCTGAGTAGGTGGGACTACAGGCGCCTGTCACCTCGCCCGGCTAGTTTTTTTTGTATTTTTAGTAGAGACAGGGTTTCACCATGTTAGCCAGGATGGTCTCAATCTCCTGACTGATTTGTTTTTCTAAGACCACCAGAGCGGGCACAAAAGAACCAGCGAGTAGGCAAGTGTAGGAGCAAAACTGCAAATTTATTTTGGTCACCTAAGGTGTGGGTAAGAGATCTGTCGGCCTCCGGCAAAGAAGGCCGACAGAGACCCCCAGTGGGGCTCTCGGACGGAGTTCCTGCAGTCCTGACATCCCGACAGGAGTGGAGAACTGAGGAAGGCCGCCCGTGGCATCAGTCCGCAGCGGCTTTTCTAGGAGTGGGAGGGCAATAGGCGGGGCACGGGCGTGTCAGGGGGCGTTCCGCAGGTGCGACCAGGTAAATCTTGGTCTCTTCGGATTGACGTCACCTGGTGCATGCCCAGTTGGTCTGCATCTTCCCAGGCGCCGGGGGCATTTTCCCATGCGCGGGAAAAGTTGGTGAAGAAGAATCCGGAAGTGCACCATCTTGCCTCCGTTTGTCCAAACACTGACCTTGTGATCGCCCGCCTTGGCCTCCCAAGTGCTGGGATTACAGGCGTGAGCCCCCACGCACCGACCGAGTTCATTTTTAAGCTATTTAATTTTCCGGTTCCAGCCAGGTTTTCTGTTTTTTGACACATTTTCCCTATCTTTCACAGTTGGGGAGTAGTGGGAAAAGCAACAGCCCGGCTTTTTAGTGCTAAGGTTCTTGACAAACAGGTAAAAAAAAAAAAAAAGTGAAACAACAAAGGGAAGGAGCTGAAGACATTCCCCTCTATGTCAACTATTAACTACCAGAAGTATGTAATAATCTTCAGGAGGGCAACATGACCAGAATCAAGACCTGACATCAGAACCGAATTTGCCATTTCTCCAGGAAAACAAAGCGAAAACTATCAACTCCTTCAGTAAGCTGCCTGCAACTGCGGCCAAGCCTACACGCCCTAGTTGTGAGAAGGACGCTTACTAAAGAAGGGTCGCAGTAATCTCGCCCTCGCTCAGACAGCCGGGTGGATCCCCAGACCCGAATGCCCAGCCGCCGTCGACGGATCAACCGCCTGCCACCCATCCGTGTGCATCCTGTGTTGCCTCTGCACCAGCCTGTGCCTTCCCCTCTCTACGCCACTAAGGGCCTGATTGTAGTCCCCCTCCATCTCTGCTAGACACCCTGTAGCCATTTTTACTTCTAAGAGCCAGCCTGTAGTTTCTTTGGCTTTTAAGAGCCAACTTGCTGTCCCCATGGCCTCTGAGAACCACCTCCAGGTCCCTGCTGTCTCTCTGAGCCAGGCCCTGATGCCTGTGGCCTCGCAGGGCCAGCCCCAGAATCTTCCTCTGGCCTCTCAAACTCAGTCTCCACCACCTGGTTTGGTTTCTGGAACCCAGTCACTGGCCACCCAGGTCCATATGGGGCAGCCTGTATCTTTCTCAGTCCTTTACTACTGTGGATCCACAGGCCTCTCAGGCTATCAAGGACTTGGAGGCCCTACTTCAAATGCAACAGGCCATCCCCAGCCACCTCTGTAGTGCAGGAGAGTTCCCTGAGCCAGTCTTCAAGTGTCCTGAAGGTTCCTGAGATGTCGGTTGCTCAGGTTTTGGAGGCTGCGGCACAACCCAGCCAGAAAATCTCCAGAATCTCGCCCTCGCTCAAGCAGCCGGGGTGTGGAGAGAGGAACGTGGATACCTTCCCGAGAATCCGTCTTCTCCCACCCAGAGCCTGAGCGTCCCAAGCTGACCACAAAGGGGCTGACACTCCAGGGACGCACCACAGTGATCATTGCGCAGGCGCAGAAATTCGGCAGCGGACAGCGGGCGCCCAGGCTGGCAGATAGCTTGATGGCAGAGGGGTGCGCGAGCGAAGGGTGGTGTGTCGGGTCCTGGCGAAGGGAAATGGCCCTGTCCGTCTCCTCTAGTCCACCCCGAGCCCAGCACCACCATCTTGGTGGAAACACGGATCTCCCAGTGATTTTCTAAGATCAAAGACAACCTTCCCTCGAGTGTCTTCTGGTACCTCTACCATCTTCTCCAGCTCCACCACTCGCGTGTCCCCTGCATCTCAACCTCCTATTTTACTTCGAGCGTACTCTGGTACCTCTAACCACCTTCTCTGATGATTTTCTGAGACCACAGACACCTCTACCACTGCAGTGTCCTCTGGGACTTCACCTACTTCACTCTGGTGTCCTATGTGACCTCAACCCTTGAACTCAGGAGAGGGAGGTTGCAGTGAGCTGAGACTGTGCCACTGCACTCCAGGCTGGGTGACAGAGCGAGATTCAGTTTCAAAACTAGTAATAATTAATTAAAAAATAAAATAAGTTATGACAGCACGTTCCTATAATCCGTCTCAATAAATAAATAAACAAGTCCAGCCTGCCGGTGCCTCAACTGCTCTTCCCCACAACCCACCTTGGGCATGCTTGAGAACATCCTTCTCCAGCCTATTTGCCTTGGCACGGGTGGGCCTGAACGGCAACAGGCAAGTGAGCTTGTTGTCCAGGAGAGGCACACGAGGGAGGGCCTGGTTCAACACATTCACTGCCTTGCCCAGCACAAAGCAGGACGTGGAGATGGCTGCCACTGTCTTTAGCTCAAGGCCCTTGTTGCCTGTGCTCTGGCTTCCTCTGCATCAGACTAGCCAGTCAGGTAGAGGTTTCTCTCCCACTGGCAAGATGGGGCCAGACATTCCTGCTGGTCCACCTGGGATTAAGAGCAAAGGTCAGGGCCGCTGATGCAGTGGCGGCGTCATAGGAGGACCCTTCAAAGAGAAGCTTCCCTGACCGTGCCTGCCTCGGCCCACGGAGAAGAACGGCTGGGAAGGAAAAGCAAGGACAAAGATGGAGAGGAAGGGGTCAAGGAGAGCAACGCCTCTCAAGACTCTGGCAAAGAGGATCTGGGTCCCGAGCCTGAAGATGACAAAAATTCGGAGACCGTTGGCTCCCCAGACCCGGATGCCCAGCCGCCGTCGATGGATCAACCGCCTGCCACCCATCCGGTGCATCCCGTGTTGCCTCTGCACCAGCCTGTGCCTTCCCCTCTCTACGCCACTAAGGGCCTGATTGTAGCCCCCTCCATCTCTGCTAGACACCCTGTAGCCATTTTTACTTCTAAGAGCCAGCCTGTAGTTTCTTTGGCTTTTAAGAGCCAACTTGCTGTCCCCATGGCCTCTGAGAACCACCTCCAGGTCCCTGCCGTCTCTCTGAGCCAGGCCCTGATGCCTGTGGCCTCGCAGGGCCAGCCCCAGAATCTTCCTCGGCCTCTCAAACTCAGTCTCCACCACCTGGTTTGGTTTCTGGAACCCAGTCACTGGCCACCCAGGTCCATATGGGGCAGCCTGTATCTTTCTCAGTCCTTTACTATTGTGGATCCACAGGCCTCTCAGGCTATCAAGGACTTGGAGGCCCTACTTCAAATGCAACAGGCCATCCCCAGCACCTCTGTAGTGCAGGAGAGTTCCCTGAGCCAGTCTTCAAGTGTCCTGAAGGTTCCTGAGATGTCGGTTGCTCAGGTTTTGGAGGCTGCGGCACAACCCAGCCAGAAATCTCCAGAATCTCGCCCTCAGCTCAGACAGCCGGGGTGTGGAGAGAGGAACGTGGATACCTTCCCGAGAATCCGTCTTCTCCCACCCAGAGCCTGAGCGTCCCAAGCTGACCACAAAGGGGCTGACACTCCAGGGACGCACCACAGTGATCATTGCGCAGGCGCAGAAATCGGCAGCGGACAGCGGGCGCCCAGGCTGGCAGATAGCTTGATGGCAGAGGGGTGCGCGAGCGAAGGGTGGTGTGTCGGGTCCTGGCGAAGGGAAATGGCCCTGTCGTCTCCTCTAGTCACCCCGAGCCCAGCGCCACCATCTTGGTGGAAACACGGATCTCCCAGTTGATTTTCTAAGATCAAAGACACCTTCCCTCGAGTGTCTTCTGGTACCTCTACCATCTTCTCCAGCTCCACCACTCGCGTGTCCCCTGGCATCTCAACCTCCTATTTTACTCGAGCGTACTCTGGTACCTCTAACCACCTTCTCTGATGATTTTCTGAGACCACAGACACCTCTACCACTGCAGTGTCCTCTGGGACTTCACCTACTTCACTCGGGTGTCCTATGCGACCTCAACCCTTGAACTCTGGAGAGGGAGGTTGCAGTGAGCTGAGACTGTGCCACTGCACTCCAGGCTGGGTGACAGAGCGAGATTCAGTTTCAAAACTAGTAATAATTAATTAAAAATAAAATAAGTTATGACAGCACGTTCCTATAATCCGTCTCAATAAATAAATAAACAAGTCCAGCCTGCCTGTGCCTCAACTGCTCTTCCCCACAACCCACCTTGGGCATGCTTGAGAACATCCTTCTCCAGCCAATTTGCCTTGGCACGGGTGGGCCTGACCGGCAACAGGCAAGTGAGCTTGTTGTCCAGGAGAGGCACACGAGGGAGGGCCTGGTTCAACACATTCACTGCCTTGCCCAGCACAAAGCAGGACGTGGAGATGGCTGCACTGTCTTTAGCTCAAGGCCCTTGTTGCCTGTGCTCTGGCTTCCTCTGCATCAGACTAGCCAGTCAGGTAGAGGTTTCTCTCCCACTGGCAAGATGGGGCCAGACATTCCTGCTGGTCCACCTGGGATTAAGAGCAAAGGTCAGGGCCGCTGATGCAGTGGCGGCGTCATAGGAGGACCCTTCAAAGAGAAGCTTCCCTGACCGTGCCTGCCTCGGCCCACGTAGAAGAACGGCTGGGAAGGAAAAGCAAGGACAAAGATGGAGAGGAAGGGGTCAAGGAGAGCAACGCCTCTCAAGACTCTGGCAAAGAGGATCTGGGTCCCGAGCCTGAAGATGACAAAAATTCGGAGACCGTTGGCTCCCCAGACCCGGATGCCCAGCCGCCGTCGATGGATCAACCGCCTGCCACCCATCCGGTGCATCCTGTGTTGCCTCTGCACCAGCCTGTGCCTTCCCCTCTCTACGCCACTAAGGGCCTGATTGTAGCCCCCTCCATCTCTGCTAGACACCCTGTAGCCATTTTTACTTCTAAGAGCCAGCCTGTAGTTTCTTTGGCTTTTAAGAGCCAACTTGCTGTCCCCATGGCCTCTGAGAACCACCTCCAGGTCCCTGCCGTCTCTCTGAGCCAGGCCCTGATGCCTGTGGCCTCGCAGGGCCAGCCCCAGAATCTTCCTCGGCCTCTCAAACTCAGTCTCCACCACCTGGTTTGGTTTCTGGAACCCAGTCACTGGCCACCCAGGTCCATATGGGGCAGCCTGTATCTTTCTCAGTCCTTTACTATTGTGGATCCACAGGCCTCTCAGGCTATCAAGGACTTGGAGGCCCTACTTCAAATGCAACAGGCCATCCCCAGCACCTCTGTAGTGCAGGAGAGTTCCCTGAGCCAGTCTTCAAGTGTCCTGAAGGTTCCTGAGATGTCGGTTGCTCAGGTTTTGGAGGCTGCGGCACAACCCAGCCAGAAATCTCCAGAATCTCGCCCTCACTCAGACACCCGGGGTGTGGAGAGAGGAACGTGGATACCTTCCCGAGAATCCGTCTTCTCCCACCCAGAGCCTGAGCGTCCCAAGCTGACCACAAAGGGGCTGACACTCCAGGGACGCACCACAGTGATCACTGCGCAGGCGCAGAAATCGGCAGCGGACAGCGGGCGCCCAGGCTGGCAGATAGCTTGATGGCAGAGGGGTGCGCGAGCGAAGGGTGGTGTGTCGGGTCCTGGCGAAGGGAAATGGCCCTGTCGTCTCCTCTAGTCACCCGAGCCCAGCGCCACCATCTTGGTGGAAACACGGATCTCCCAGTTGATTTTCTAAGATCAAAGACACCTTCCCTCGAGTGTCTTCTGGTACCTCTACCATCTTCTCCAGCTCCACCACTCGCGTGTCCCCTGGCATCTCAACCTCCTATTTTACTCGAGCGTACTCTGGTACCTCTAACCACCTTCTCTGATGATTTTCTGAGACCACAGACACCTCTACCACTGCAGTGTCCTCTGGGACTTCACCTACTTCACTCGGGTGTCCTATGCGACCTCAACCCTTGAACTCTGGAGAGGGAGGTTGCAGTGAGCTGAGACTGTGCCACTGCACTCCAGGCTGGGTGACAGAGCGAGATTCAGTTTCAAAACTAGTAATAATTAATTAAAAATAAAATAAGTTATGACAGCACGTTCCTATAATCCGTCTCAATAAATAAATAAACAAGTCCAGCCTGCCTGTGCCTCAACTGCTCTTCCCCACAACCCACCTTGGGCATGCTTGAGAACATCCTTCTCCAGCCAATTTGCCTTGGCACGGGTGGGCCTGACTGGCAACAGGCAAGTGAGCTTGTTGTCCAGGAGAGGCACACGAGGGAGGGCCTGGTTCAACACATTCACTGCCTTGCCCAGCACAAAGCAGGACGTGGAGATGGCTGCACTGTCTTTAGCTCAAGGCCCTTGTTGCCTGTGCTCTGGCTTCCTCTGCATCAGACTAGCCAGTCAGGTAGAGGTTTCTCTCCCACTGGCAAGATGGGGCCAGACATTCCTGCTGGTCCACCTGGGATTAAGAGCAAAGGTCGGGGCCGCTGATGCAGTGGCGGCGTCATAGGAGGACCCTTCAAAGAGAAGCTTCCCTGACCGTGCCTGCCTCGGCCCACGTAGAAGAACGGCTGGGAAGGAAAAGCAAGGACAAAGATGGAGAGGAAGGGGTCAAGGAGAGCAACGCCTCTCAAGACTCTGGCAAAGAGGATCTGGGTCCCGAGCCTGAAGATGACAAAAATTCGGAGACCGTTGGCTCCCCAGACCCGGATGCCCAGCCGCCGTCGATGGATCAACCGCCTGCCACCCATCCGGTGCATCCTGTGTTGCCCTCTGCACCAGCCTGTGCCTTCCCCTCTCTACGCCACTAAGGGCCTGATTGTAGCCCCCTCCATCTCTGCTAGACACCCCTGTAGCCATTTTTACTTCTAAGAGCCAGCCTGTAGTTTCTTTGGCTTTTAAGAGCCAACTTGCTGTCCCCATGGCCTCTGAGAACCCCCTCCAGGTCCCTGCTGTCTCTCTGAGCCAGGCCCTGATGCCTGTGCCCTCGCAGGGCCAGCCCCAGAATCTTCCTCAGCCTCTCAAACTCAGTCTCCACCACCTGGTTTGGTTTCTGGAACCCAGTCACTGGCCACCCAGGTCCATATGGGGCAGCCTGTATCTTTCTCAGTCCTTTACTACTGTGGATCCACAGGCCTCTCAGGCTATCAAGGACTTGGAGGCCCTACTTCAAATGCAACAGGCCATCCCCAGCACCTCTGTAGTGCAGGAGAGTTCCCTGAGCCAGTCTTCAAGTGTCCTGAAGGTTCCTGAGATGTCGGTTGCTCAGGTTTTGGAGGCTGCGGCACAACCCAGCCAGAAATCTCCAGAATCTCGCCCTCGCTCAGACAGCCGGGGTGTGGAGAGAGGAACGTGGATACCTTCCCGAGAATCCGTCTTCTCCCACCCAGAGCCTGAGCGTCCCAAGCTGACCACAAAGGGGCTGACACTCCAGGGACGCACCACAGTGATCATTGCGCAGGCGCAGAAATTCGGCAGCGGACAGCGGGCGCCCAGGCTGGCAGATAGCTTGATGGCAGAGGGGTGCGCGAGCGAAGGGTGGTGTGTCGGGTCCTGGCGAAGGGAAATGGCCCTGTCGTCTCCTCTAGTCACCCCGAGCCCAGCGCCACCATCTTGGTGGAAACACGGATCTCCCAGTTGATTTTCTAAGATCAAAGACACCTTCCCTCGAGTGTCTTCTGGTACCTCTACCATCTTCTCCAGCTCCACCACTCGCGTGTCCCCTGGCATCTCAACCTCCTATTTTACTCGAGCGTACTCTGGTACCTCTAACCACCTTCTCTGATGATTTTCTGAGACCACAGACACCTCTACCACTGCAGTGTCCTCTGGGACTTCACCTACTTCACTCGGGTGTCCTATGTGACCTCAACCCTTGAACTCTGGAGAGGGAGGTTGCAGTGAGCTGAGACTGTGCCACTGCACTCCAGGCTGGGTGACAGAGCGAGATTCAGTTTCAAAACTAGTAATAATTAATTAAAAATAAAATAAGTTATGACAGCACGTTCCTATAATCCGTCTCAATAAATAAATAAACAAGTCCAGCCTGCCTGTGCCTCAACTGCTCTTCCCCACAACCCACCTTGGGCATGCTTGAGAACATCCTTCTCCAGCCTATTTGCCTTGGCACGGGTGGGCCTGACCGGCAACAGGCAAGTGAGCTTGTTGTCCAGGAGAGGCACACGAGGGAGGGCCTGGTTCAACACATTCACTGCCTTGCCCAGCACAAAGCAGGACGTGGAGATGGCTGCACTGTCTTTAGCTCAAGGCCCTTGTTGCCTGTGCTCTGGCTTCCTCTGCATCAGACTAGCCAGTCAGGTAGAGGTTTCTCTCCCACTGGCAAGATGGGGCCAGACATTCCTGCTGGTCCACCTGGGATTAAGAGCAAAGGTCAGGGGCCGCTGATGCAGTGGCGGCGTCATAGGAGGACCCTTCAAAGAGAAGCTTCCCTGACCGTGCCTGCCTCGGCCCACGTAGAAGAACGGCTGGGAAGGAAAAGCAAGGACAAAGATGGAGAGGAAGGGGTCAAGGAGAGCAACGCCTCTCAAGACTCTGGCAAAGAGGATCTGGGTCCCGAGCCTGAAGATGACAAAAATTCGGAGACCGTTGGCTCCCCAGACCCGGATGCCCAGCCGCCGTCGATGGATCAACCGCCTGCCACCCATCCGGTGCATCCTGTGTTGCCTCTGCACCAGCCTGTGCCTTCCCCTCTCTACGCCACTAAGGGCCTGATTGTAGCCCCCTCCATCTCTGCTAGACACCCTGTAGCCATTTTTACTTCTAAGAGCCAGCCTGTAGTTTCTTTGGCTTTTAAGAGCCAACTTGCTGTCCCCATGGCCTCTGAGAACCACCTCCAGGTCCCTGCCGTCTCTCTGAGCCAGGCCCTGATGCCTGTGGCCTCGCAGGGCCAGCCCCAGAATCTTCCTCGGCCTCTCAAACTCAGTCTCCACCACCTGGTTTGGTTTCTGGAACCCAGTCACTGGCCACCCAGGTCCATATGGGGCAGCCTGTATCTTTCTCAGTCCTTTACTATTGTGGATCCACAGGCCTCTCAGGCTATCAAGGACTTGGAGGCCCTACTTCAAATGCAACAGGCCATCCCCACCACCTCTGTAGTGCAGGAGAGTTCCCTGAGCCAGTCTTCAAGTGTCCTGAAGGTTCCTGAGATGTCGGTTGCTCAGGTTTTGGAGGCTGCGGCACAACCCAGCCAGAAATCTCCAGTATCTCGCCCTCGCTCAGACACCCGGGGTGTGGAGAGAGGAACGTGGATACCTTCCTGAGAATCCGTCTTCTCCCACCCAGAGCCTGAGCGTCCCAAGCTGACCACAAAGGGGCTGACACTCCAGGGACGCACCACAGTGATCATTGTGCAGGCGCAGAAACCGGCCGCGGGCAACGGGGCGCATTGCGCATGAGCGCCTGCCGGGAGCGTCACAGGCAGCCCAATTTTCCCGTCCTCTGGTCCCGCCCCTCACTGAGGTAAGCACCCCCACGGCGTTGCCATGGGGACCCAGAGGCTGCAGTCAGCCTGTAGCGGCGCCGCCTGCCTCGTGGCTCTTTGGACCTTGTGGCGGCGATGGTGGGAGCATCATGGAGCTTTCAGTAAGGATGGTCAATACGACCGGGAAGCGGTAGAGCCTCGGCCGCTGCCAGCATTTCTTCTGGCTGGGCGTCGTCTTCGGCATGGTGGGCGTGGCGGTGCTATTCACTGGTGTCTTTGTGGACCTGGACTTCTACGACATGCTGGTCTACCTGGGCGCCGCCATCATCTTCGTTAGCCTCCTCTGGTGGGCCTCTTGGTACACCGACAACATCGAGCTGCTCCCCGAAGAGACTCTGAAGGTGTCCTCCTTAAGCTGAACTACAGAACCCGTTTCTAGTCAACAAGTACTGAAAAAAAAAAAATCTTCCCAATTTCCTCACTCATTGGGAACCATATAACCTGATAACTAACTTCTGCATAACCAAAACAGCAAATTTAAGCATTTAATAGTTGAAATTGGGAAGGGGTGGGGGGGGTCCAATAAAATGTTAAAAACTACGTATTTGAGAGGTCTATAATAAATTCAGAAAACTTCCAGTAATAGCTAACAGGCTGTGATCTACTGCACAAATTTATCATAACAGTGAGACAAGCAGAGTCATTAAAATTAAATGGTTTGTACAGGAAATGGGTATACTATAAACCAGCTTAGACCTCTCCTGAGATCACCTTTGAAATGTTAGTAAAAATGGCCTTAGAAACACAGGCCTTTCAATACACATATGATTACTGTTTCAACTGCAGAAAATTGCTCAAGAGGCACTAATAGCAAGTGCCTAGATTAGACAATTCATTTCTCAAGTTTATTTTGATCAGGAAGTGTAGAGCTGAAATGAGAGTCCTCTAATTTTGAATTAACTCATTTACATACATAATTGCCATGCTAGACTGAGTAGTCATACTCCTGACCCTTTGTAAACTACACTTCTCTTCAATGTTATTCATGCCTCATAGGAAACTGCTGTTTCCAATTAGCTTTTTCAAGCCTGTAAATACAGACTGTATTTAGCTAGCTTGATATATTTACCATTGAAAAGCTTCAATGGCTATAGTTAAATTAATGGGCAAAGTATGAACAGGCAGTTTGAATGCAAAGTCAAAAAAATGTAATAATGATGTTTGTAATCTCTCAATACCACTAGAAAGCTTTACAAGCAAGGAACAAGGAGAATTACAGCTACCTCCAGGGCCAACATATAGCACAGTTCTAGACCAGCGTCTTCTGAAAGGTCATGCTCAAGTATCAAGATGGTTCATAAGAAAACACTCTCCCCTAAAAGGCAACTCCAAAATGTGGATTCTTTAGTGTCCTTTTAAAAGCAAATTTTGATACCAGTGCATGTGAAAGTTCTACCTTTTCATTGAGTCACGGTCTCACTATGTTGCCCAGACTAGCCTTGAACTCCCAGACTCAAGCAATTCTCTTGTAACAGCCTCTCAAGTAGCAGGCACTGCAGGTAGGCACCACCACACCCAGCCTTCTAATTTATTAGGCTTTTCTAATTTATTCTCATCACTTCTTCTAAAGGCAGATGGAAAAAAACAACAGAACAAAACATTTTATCTCTCTGGCAATGCCAGAACATAAAGAAGTTAAGTAACTTACCCAGGTAGCCTTAGTAATAAAGTGAGGGATAAAACTGCATATCCTAACCCACTTACTACTCTTCAACAAATCACTTGCTCTTTCTACCAGAATTTAATTAAAGACCACTTTCGTTCCACTGAACATTCATTAACTGCTTACACGCAATGTGTTACCTTAGGCACTTAGACACAGACAACAAAATGGCTACACTCCTTGTCCAAGGAGCTAACCACCTAGAAGGGGGTTATGTTGTATAATACAAGACAAAATTTATGTAACATAGAGAGGTACAATGTTCTATGGGAGTTCAGAGAAAGGAAAGATCACCTCTCAGGCAAGGTAGCAGGTAACAAAAAGCAAAAGCTGCACACGGAGAGTTAAGGGCAAGTTGTGAACAACAAACACTGAGAACAACAAGAGAAAATTCAAGTCGGAAGAAATTAAACAAAGCACCTCTTAGGGAACAAATAAATCAGTCTTGGAAAAAGGAGAGTAACAAACAAGTGATTAGACTCCACAGAAACGTTGGGCTGGATCACAGAAAGCCTGATATTCAGGGGGGGAAAAACAGTCAACTGCCTAGAAAACAAAGAGTGTGGGATTAATTTAGAATTTTCAGCAGGTTCAACGACAGAAACGGAGCCATACATCAGAAGATTACAAAGCTGGCAGTCGGGAGATACTTCATTCATTAAATCGATATTTAATGCCTTCTAGTGCCAAGCTCTACTCAGTATTCAAAACACCTAGAAGCACAGAATTAAATACATTTTCTCTTGCCTTGCTGATAACTTCATTGCTTTAAATATCAAAAAGGGCTGGGCATGGTGGCTCATTCCTGTAATCCCAGCACTTTGGAAGCGCGAGAGGGTGGATAACTTGAGGCCAGAAGTTTGAGACCAGCCTGGCAAGCATGGTGAAATCCCATCTCCACTAAAAAAAAATACAAAAATACAAAAATTAGCCAGATGTGGTGGCATATACCTTACCCAGCTACTCGGGAGACTGAGACATGAGAATCACATGAACCTGGGAGACGGAGGTTGCCGTGAGCCAAAAAATCACACCACTGCACTCCAGCCTTGCGAAAGAGTGAGACTCTGTCTCAAAAAATAAATGAACAGGCTGGGCATGGTGGCTCACACCTATAATCCCAGAGTTTTGGGAGGCCAAAGCCTCCCAAAAGGTTGGTGGATCACTTGAAGTCAGGAGTTCAAGACCAGCCTGGCCAACATGGTGAAACTCTGTCTCTACTGAAAATATAAAAATTAGCTGGGCATGGTGGCAGGTGCCTATAATCCCAGCTACTTAGGAGGCTAAGGCAGGAGAATCGCTTGAATCTGTAGGCAGAGGTTGCAGTGAGCCAATATCGTGCCACTGCACTCCACCCTGGGCCACAGAGCAAGACTCCGTCTTAAAACTAACTAACTAACTAAATAAATAAATAATAAAGGTCAAACAGTCAAGAGAAGAGCAGCTACTTTGATCTATTTGGCCAATAAGAAGTGGGTGATCTGGCCAGGTGCAGTAGCTCACATCTATAATCTTAGCACTTCGGGAAAGTGAGGTGGGCCGACCTCTCTTGAGCACAGGAGTTCGAGACCAGCATGGGCAAATGGTGAGATCATGTCTCTACAAAACTTACAAAACAGTCAGGCGTGGTGGCATGTGCCTGTGGTCCCAGCTACTCGAGAGGCTGAGGTAGGAGTATCACTTGAGCCAGGGGAGTTGAGGCTACAGTGAGCCATGATCGTGCCACTGCACTCCAGCCTGGGTGACAGAGCGAGACACTCTTCCAGAAAAGAAAAAAAAAAAAATGGCTAGGCATAATGTCTCATGCCTGTAATCGCAGCACTTTGGGAGGCCCAAGCAGGTGGATCACCTAAGTCAGGAGTTCGAGACCAGCCTGGCCAACATGGCGAAATCCCATCTCTACTACAAATACAAAAATTAGCCGGGCATGGTGGCAGGCGCCTGTTTATTCTAGCTACTCAGGAGGCTGAGGCAGTAGAATCGCTTGAACCTAGGAGACGGAAGTTGCAGTGGGCCAAGACTGCACCACTGCATTCCAGCCTAGGTGACAGAGTAAGATTCCATCTCAAAAAAAAAGGTATGAAAGAGAAGAAAAAAGAAAAGAAAAAAAACAGAAGTGGGGTGACATAAAATAAACATTAGCTCATTAGACTTAAGAAATGCAAATCCAGGCCAATCACGGTGGCTCACACCTGTAATCCCAGCACTTTGGGAGGCAGAGGCAGGTAGATCCTGAGGTCAGGAGCTCAAGACCAGCCTGGCCACCATGGTGAAACCGTGTCTCTACTAAAAACATAAAAATTAGCCAGGCATGGTGGCGGGCGCCTGTAATCCCAGCTACTCTCAGGAGGCTAAGTCAGGAGAATTACTTAAACCCAGGAGGCCAAGATCCCACCACTGCACTCCAGCGTAGGTGACCAAGTGAGACTCCATCTCAAAAAAAAAAAAAACAAAACAAAAAGTAGAAAAGAGAAAAGAAAAAAAAAAAAAACAGAAGTGTGGTGGGTGACAAAATAAACATTAGCTCATTAGACTTAAGAAATGTCAATCCGGACCAGGCGCGGTGGCTCACACCTGTAATCCCAGAACTTTGGGAGGCGGAGGCGGGTGGATCACCTGAGATGAGGAGTTCGAGACCAGCCAAGCCAACATGGTGAAACCCTGTCTCTACTAAACATACAAAAAATAGCCTGGCATGGTAGCAGGCATCTGTAATCCCAGCTACTCAGGAGGCTGAGGCAGGAGAGTCACTTAAATCCAGGAAGTGGAGGTTGCAGTGAGCAGAGATCACGCCACTGCACTCCAGCCTGGGCCACAGAATGAGACTCAGTCTCCAAAAAAAAAAAAAGAAATGCAATTCCACACCTGTCACACTTGTTTTGAGACCCACAACTATGAAGTCTTTGAGTCCTAAAAGGTGTTAGAAGGTGACAGACAACCTAAATTTTCAGAAATACAAGGGGAGCAACTGACCCACTCATGACAGGTCTGTATTGTACTTTTTTAAAGGAGGGTAATCAAAATGCTGACGGAACAATGGGACCTAAGAAATGTGAAGTAACTGAAGGTTTGCAGATGTATACGTGAGACTGAACTCTCAAGCAGGTGCCTTCCAATCCAGAAGTAACAAAAATTAATCTTTTAGCTGGACATGGTAGTGCACGCCTGTAGTTCTACCTACTCGGGAGGCTGAGGCAGGAGGACTACTTGAGCCCAACACCTTGAGATCAGCCTGGGCAACAGAGCAAGACCTAGTCTTTATTTCATTAAAAAGATACGGGGAAGGCCGTGCACAGTGGCTCATGCCTGTAATCCCAGCACTTTGGGAGGCCAAGGCAGGCGGATCACGAGGCCAGGAGGTCGAGACCATCCTGGCCAACATGGTGAAACCTTGTCTCCACTAAAAATACAAAAAAATTAGCAGGGCGTGGTGGTGCACGCCTGTAGTCCCAGCTACTCGGGAGGCTGAGGCAGGAGAATCACTTGAACCTGGGAGGTGGAGGTTGCAGTGAGCGACATCGCACCACTGCACTCCAGCCTGGTGACAGAGTGAGACACTGTCTCTAAAAAAGAAAAACAAAAGATATGGGGGAAAAAATTATTTAAAAAAAAGAAAAAGATTACTCCAGTGGCATACTATGGTCCACAGGCCAAATACAGCCCACCAATTATTTCTTAAATAAAGTTTTATTGCAACACAGCTACGCCCATTTGTTTACATATTCTATGGCATTTGGGGGCTACAATGGCAGAGCTGAGTTGTGACAGAAACTACACAGCCTGGAAAGCTGAAAATATTTTACTATGTGGCCCTTTATAGAAAACATTTGCCAACTTTTATTTTAAAGGATGGGCTGAAGGTTGAAGGGGGACAGGAAATGCTGCCTGGAATTTGCTAAACTCCAAGGTGAGAAACGAGAACGCCTGCAACAAAAATAAAAACAATCAGCTGGGCGTAGTGGCTCACGACTGTAATCCCGGCACTGTGGGAGGCCGAGGTGGGTGGATCACAAGGTCAGGAGATTTTTTTTTTTTTTTTTTTGAGACGGAGTCTCGCTGTGTCGCCCAGGCTGGCGTGCAGTGGCCGGATCTCCGCTCACTGCATGCTCCACCTCCCGGGTTCACGCCATTCTCCTGCCTCAGCCTCCCGAGTAGCCGGGACTACAGGCGCCCGCCACCTCGCCCGGCTAGTTTTTTGTATTTTTTAGTAGAGACGGGGTTTCATGGTGTTAGCCAGGATGGTCTCGATCTCCTGACCTCGTGATCCACCCGTCTCGGCCTCCCAAAGTGCTGGGATTACAGGCTTGAGTCACCGCGCCCGGCCAAGGTCAGGAGATTGGGATCATCATGGCCAACACGGTGAAACCCCATCGCTACTAAAAATACAAAAAAAACAGCTGGGCGTGGTGGCACGCGCCTGCAGTCCCAGCTACTCGGAAGGCTCAGGTAGGAGAATCACTTGAACCCAGGAGACAGATGTTGCAGTGAGCCGAGATCATACCACTGCACTCCAGTCTGGTGAGAGAGTGAGACTCCATCTCAAAAAAAAAAAAGAAAAGAAAAGAAAAGAAACCAGATGTGAGACAGGGCATGCAGATAAAATCGTCAGGATGTTGGAAATGACCAGATCTGGGGACAGAGCTAGAGTCAAAACTGATGCTAAAAACAGGGTTGGTAACTGGGAATCACTTATAGTAATGGGATGAGGAGAAAGAAGTGGTTTGGAGACAGTAAGAAAGAAAAGAAGGACAAGTGAAATATCTCATTTGAGCCACGTCAATTCAATACAACACTTAGTCTGGGGGCTATCCAGGTAGGGATGTCTGGAGTCCAGCATGAAATGTATACCTGGATCTGAAAAGAGACCACAGCTGGGGATAAAGATGTTGGTGTCTACAGCTGAAGCTGTAAAGTCAGTGAGATCACTAAAAGACAAAAAAAGATGAAGAGGAAATAAAAGAGAGTAGAGCAGAGAGTGGCAGGGGACAAGTAACGTAAGGCCACGCACACCGTATGGAGCAGAAGAGGGAGAGCCAGTAGGGGAACCAAAGCAGCTTGTGCTTTGGTCAACCAAAGCAACTTGGCTCAAAGACTGAAAAAAGCACTACTGAGGTCAGCAGAGAGTCTAAGGGAAGCAGCCTAGGAGGGACGATCAAGAATTCTGTAGGAGGCCGGGCGCGGTGGCTCAAGCCTGTAATCCCAGCACTTTGGGAGGCCGAGACGGGTGGATCACAAGGTCAGGAGATCGAGACCATCCTGGCTAACATGGTGAAACCCCGTCTCTACTAAAAATACAAAAAACTAGCCGGGCGAGGTTGCGGCGCCTGTAGTCCCAGCTACTCGGGAGGCTGAGGCAGGAGAATGGCGTGAACCCGGGAGGCAGAGCTTGCAGTGAGCTGAGATCTGGCCACTGCACTCCAGCCTGGGTGACACAGCGAGACTCCGTCTCAAAAAAAAAAAAAAAAAAAAAAAGAATTCTGTAGGACTGGACCCACTTCAGCTGCCACCACTTACCTTCAATGGCCATGCTATGTCTAATTTTAGCAGGAACAAACTAGCAGCCCACACCTGTGGCCTGGGAATCCCTGCCCAGCACTAAATGAGCAAACTACTGGCATTAAGACGATGAAACAAATGTTTAATCTTCCTCTGGCAATGGCAGTGACTGAAGATCCCTTAATAAAAAAGCTTGTGGCCAGGCGCAGTGGCTCACGCCTGTAATCCCAGCGCTATGGGAGGCCAAGGCAGGCAGATTATGAGGTCAGGAGTACGAGACCAGCCTGGCCAACATGGTGAAACCCCTTCTCTACGAAAAATACAAAAATTCGCTGGGCATGGTGATGGGTGCCTGTAATCCCAGCTATTCAGGAGGCTGAGGAAGGAGAATCGCTTGAACTCGAGAAGTGGAGGTTGCAGTGAGCCAAGACTGCGCCACCGCACTCCAGCCTGGGCAACAGAGCGAAAGTACGTCTCAAGGAAAAAAAAACTGCAACTGAGTGCATGAGATTCTGTCTGGGAACATGATGCACACAAGGAAATGGCACCTAAGTAGAGGACAGTTTCTCAGTTAAAAGCATCATAATATTTTTTCACATAAAAAGCATCCTGCTAATATTTAACACAGACCAACAGGTCACTTACCGCAGGCAGAGGGCAGTAGAACTGATGAACTGTGTGCATGACGTCCAAGAGCATATTGTGTCCAATAACAAGTTTTCCCTAAAGAAAGTCAAGGTTAGAAAAAAGACTTCTACATTCAAAATTATACTGGGGTTTGAGAATGTATAGTTCAGATTCCAAGAGGACTTTGTTCTCAACTTGCTTTCCACACTAAAAAAACGAAAGCAAAAACAAAAAAAAAGTACAAATAAGCTAATTTGGGCTGGCTTCACTCCTCCTCCATTTTGGAATGTTAACTCCAGAAGGCAAAGTGAAAGCTCCAAATGACTTTGATGTCACTGATCTTCTTCTTGAATTTTTATTAATTATGCCACCCTCATGAATCAGAAGTAGTAAAATTTTGATCGAAAAGTTTTTTTAAAAGTAAAATCTCGGCTGGGCACGGTGGCTCACGATTGTTATCCCAGCACTTTCAGAGGTCAAGGTGGGTGGATCACCTGAGGTCAGCAGTTCAAGACCAGCCCGGCCAACACGGCGAAATCCCATCTCTACTAAAAATAGAAAAATTAGCCAGGTGTGGTGGTGCATGCCTGTAATCCCAGCTACCCAGGAGGCTGAGGCAGGAGAATCGCTGGAACCCAGGAGGCAGAGGCTGCAGTGAGCCGAGATTATGCCACTGCACTCCAGCCTGGGCGACAGAATGAGACTCTGTCTAAAAAAAAAAAACCACAGTAAAATTTGAAAGCATTGACTCCCTTTAACTGTCAAATAATTTGGGAACAAAACTAAACACAAATTTTAGGGCTGCATCCTTTAAAACAACCCACTTATTTTAAAAGATACATTCATACCAATGCTAAAAGGTAAAAATAACTAATTTCTAACTATATTAAACAGAATTGCATTTCCTATATCACTATGTCAAAATTCATGGGGTATGTTCTTAAATACGTATCCATTAAAAGTCACTGCCTTTCAGCCAACTGAAATACAATATATGTGCTGGCACCCTCTTCGTGCAATGGGCAGTGTGTCTGTCTTATGCTGTATGTGCAACAAATTAGTCCATTTTGATAAAAATTAAACTTCCAAAATGCAACATCAATTTAGATTTAGCCAGCCAGTTGACACCATTTTTAACATAAAACATCAGGGGCCAGGCATGGTGGCTCACGCCTATAATCCCAGCACTTTGGGAGGCCAACGCAGGCAGATCACCTGAGGTCAGGAGTTCGAGAACAGCCTGCCCAACATGGCGAAACCCTGTATCTACTAAAAACACAAAAAATTACCTGAGTGTGGTGGCAGACGCCGGTAATCCCAGCTACTTGGGAGGCTGAGGCAAGAGAATGGCTTGAACCCAGGAGGCAGAGGTTGCAGTGAGCTGAGATCGTACCACTGCACTCCAGCCTGGGCGACAGAGCCAGACTCCGTCTCAAAAAAAAAAAAAATCAGGTTACCACGATGGAGCTTTTTATATGTCCCAAAGGACCTTAAGTGTAACACTGCTTGACTCATGGGACTACACAGTATCTGAAATAATCCTACACAAAATCTCCCAAATCTAACAGAGAAGCTGTCCTTTTGGCTCAGTATTGTTGTACATTCTGAATACCTATGCTAAGCTAAAATAATGAGCACTGATTGAAACCACAGAAAAGATGTGTAGGCAACCCCAAATGGAATGCAAACACTAAGAAATGAACCAAACTGTATTATAAATGACTACCATAATCACACTGAAGGTTAAGAAGAAACAAACTTGGAAAAGAGCATCTTGACTAGATAATGTAAGGCTAAAAACAAAAGGAAATGCACATAAATCATAAATGTTATAATCGCATCAATAAATGTACTTCTCGCCGGGCGTGGTGGCTCAAGCCTGTAATCCCAGCACTTTGGGAGGCTGAGACGGGCGGATCACGAGGTCAGGAGATCGAGACCATCCTGGCTAATACGGTGAAACCCTATCTCTACTTAAAAATACAAAAAACTAGCCGGGCGACGAGGCGGGCGCCTGTAGTCCCAGCTACTCGGGAGACTGAGGCAGGAGAATGGCGTAAACCCGGGAGGCGGAGCTTGCAGTGAGCTGAGATCCAGCCACTGCACTCCAGCCTGGGTGGCAGAGCAAGACTCCGTCTCAAAATAAATAAATAAATAAATAAATAAATAAATAAATAAATAAATAAATAAATAAAATGTACTTCTCGTGAGGTATGGGTTAGTAGCTCTGAAACTACTTTATGTGTATACCAGGTTTAAACAAATAAACACAATGGAAGTAAAAGGAACTGGATTTCTCACTGTTGAGAAAGAAGGCACAAATAAGAAAAGAGAGGAAGCTAAAAATAAGTCATGTGGTATTGTACTGGAATCTGAGGTATCAGTATAAAGGCGTGGATACACCCATGCGCGCGTGCATACACACACACGTTTATTTAGAGACAGGTCTGGCTGTTGCCCAGGCTGTAGTGCAATGGCACCATCATGGCTCACTGCAGCCTCGAACTCCCATGCTCAAGCAATCCTCCCACCTCAGCCTCCCCTATAGCTGGGACCACAGGCATGTACCACCACTCTTGACTAATTTTTTAATTTTTTTTTTTTTTTTGAAATGCAGTCTTGCTCTGTTGCCCAGGTTGGAGCGCGGTGGCACAATCTCAGCTCACTGCAACCTCCGCCTTCCAGGTTTGAGAGATTCTCCTGCCTCAGTCTCCTGAGTAGCTGATACTACAGGTGGTACCACCACACCAGCGAATTTTTGTATTTTTAGTAGAGACGGGGTTTCACCATGTTGACCAGGCTGGTCTCAAACTCCTGACCTCACGTGATCTGCCAGCCCTGGCCTCTCAAAGTGATGGGATTACAAGCGTGAGACACACACCCAGTCAGTTTTTACATTTTTTGTAGAGACGGGGTCTCCCACGTTGCCCAGGCTGGTCTTGAACTACTGGCCTCAAGCAGTCCTCCTGCCTTGACCTCCCTAAGTGTGGGATTACAGGGTTGAGCCACCATGCCCAGCTACATACACATTTATATAGATACACACACACATACATATACAGAGAGACACAGAAATACAGCTGTGTGTGTACATGCCTAGGTCTACATACACACGCTTCTTAGCTCTGTCCAGTGACAGGGCTTAGAAGCAATAATATCACAGCAGTAACGTAGGGCCAGATCTTGGTTTCTAAATATCATTCCCCATTAAAAGGAACGAGAGCTCCATGGAGAAGTCATTGATTCCACAACTGAGCCAGAGAAACTACAAGAATACCAGAAAGCAAGGAAATGCTCAGAAAATGACAGGGGGCTTGTTCAAAGGACACAGGAGCCAAGTCAAAGAAGCTCCCATGGTCAAAGGTGGTACAATTTAAGCAACAAAGTAAACAGTAAAAACACTAGATAATAATCTGTAGAATAAAAAAAATCCCTAAGCCCACACTCATACATAAAAACAATTAAATAAACAAGGGAAAGGGCTGGGTGTGGTAGCTCATGCCTATAACCCAAACACTTCGGGAGGCTGAGGTGGGGGAGACTGCTTGAGCCTAAGAGTTCAAGACCAGCCTGGACAACATGGGAAGACCTCCTCTCCACAAAAAGTATATATAAAAAATTAGCCACATGTGGTAGGTAGCTCATGCCTTTAGTCCCAGCTACTCGGGGGGCTAAGGAGGGAGGATCGCTTGAACCCGGGAGGTGGAGGCTGCAGTGAGCCAGTGTACTCCCAGCTTGGGGAACAGAGAGAGACTGTGTCTCAAAATTAAGTAAGTACATAAATAAACAGGGGAAAAGGGACATTTTTTCTTTTCCGCCCATTTTTTTTTGAGACAGGGTCTCAACTTTGTCGCCAGGCTGGAGTGCAATGGCGCGATCTCAGGTTACTGCAACCTCCGCCTCCCAGGTTCAAGCGATTCTCCTGCCTCAGCCTCTCAAGTAGCTGGGATTACAGGTGTGTGCCACTATGCTCAGTTAATTTTTTTATTTTTAGTAGAGATGGGATTTCACCATGTTGGTTAGGCTGGTGTCGAACTCCTGACCTCCAGTGATCCGCCCGCTTCAGCCTCCCAAAGGACTGGGATTACAGGTGTGAGCCACCATGCCCAGCCCGTTTTTTTCTTTATAGAAGAATTCCAAGAACAAATGTAGAAAGGATGAAGGAAATATAAACTTGCCATCAGAATACCACAGTAATAACTACCGCAGGAAAGATATGCTGATAAGATGATAATATTAGTAGGCAAAGTTTGGGGGAAAACAGGATTTTCATGGTCTCAAAGTATCTCCCCCAAGATATTTATAAGTCAATTAAACTATATAGTTAATTTAACTATAATTTAATGATATAATTTATTAACTATAAAGTTAATTTCACAGAACACAAATCCAGCCAACACCACCTTAACCAAGCGATCAAGATCAACATCGTGGGCAGGGCGCAGTGGCTCACGCCTGTAATCCCAGCACTTTGTGAGGCCGAGGCAGGCGGATCACAAGGTCAGAAGACCGAGACCATCCTGGCTAACATGGTGAAACCCAGTATCTACTAAAAATACCAAAAAATTAGCCAGGTGTGGTGGTGGGTGCCCGTAGTCCCAGCTACTCAGGAGGCTGAGGCAGAAGAACGGCGTGAACCCAGGAGGCGGAGCTTGCAGTAGACCAAGATCGCATCACTGCACTCCAGCCTGGGCGACAAAGCAACACTCTGTCTCAAAAAAAAAAAAAAACAACACCACCATGAACCATCATTTCTGTGGTATTCTTGCCAAACCATATATCCTCAGATCGGTCATTAGAAAATGTAAGACAAATTCCAACTGGGGGACTTCTGACAAAACAGCAATCAGTATCATTCAAAAGTATCCAAGTTACAGGGCCGGGCACGGCGGCTTACGCCTGTAAACCCAGTACCTTGGGAGGCTGAGGCAGGCAGATGACTTGAGGTCAGGAGCTCAAGACCAACCTGGCCAACATGGTGAAAGACCAGAAATTAGCTAGGCGTGGTAGCAGGCGCCAGTAATCCCAGCTACTTGGGAGGCTGAGGCAGGAGAATTGCTTGAACCTGGTAGGCAGAGGTTGTGGTGAGCCAGGATCGCGCCACTGTATTCCAGCAGGACAACAGAGTGAGGCTCCAGCTCAAAAAATATACATATTTAAGGTATAGGATTTATGCATCTTAGTTTAGTCAACATTCACTGAAGACTCAAAAATGTTAAATGTCCAGATTGCTAATAAACAAGGCTTTTTTGTAGTATGCTTTGGGATGTTGACTACCAACGGTCAGCAACATGTTATGAATATTCTGTAGAAGAAAGATGATGTCAGAGAAAAGAAAACAGGTGCAGCAAGCTAAGGTATCTGAATGTGTGTAAGGCAAACAAACGTCCAATCTCGGAAAAGCTGACTAAATTATCATGACGGCTACAGAAGAGCTCAAAACCAACTGATGTTCCGTATCTCTGAATTTTAGGGCCCGCCTCAATCAAAACCATCACTTCTCTGAAGTCTGCTAGCAAGGAGTGCACAACATGAGCAAATGGAACCAGAAACTCAATTCTGCTTTTCTGGATACCTGTAATCTCAGCCACTGCTGAACAGGCTCACAGCTTTGTTTCTATCTGGATCTATCCAACTTTCTATTCGACTTTAATCACCCCACTTACTTGAGCGAGAGAGGTCCTCATGAGCCAACCCTCTTCTTTTACAAGGCTCTGTAAACCTCTGTTTATTCCGGAATGAAGACAGTGGGGGGCCTCTCCTATAGCGCCCCTGTGTTTACAAGCCTGCAGCCAGCAGTGAGACAGCATGAAACTTTGAGAGGGTTTCTATGGCCTTAAAGCTTCCCTGATGCGAAGTTCAGCATCTAAGGTACAAGACGATTCCTTCTCCCAGGGCTAAGTGCTCAAAGAAGAGAATGTCCTAGACTACAGGCAATTCAGCATCCAAGCAAGTTGTCTGTCTAGAACAACCAGCAGCATGACCTAGTTTACCTGCATAAGATGTGGATGCCTGTTTTCTCTCTCTTTTTTTTTTTTTTTTGAGACAGGATCTTAGTCTGTCACCCAGGCTGGGGTGCAATGGCATGATCACAGCTCACTGCAGCCTTGACTTCCCCAGCTCCAGCGATCCTCCCACCTCAGCCTCCCAAGTAGCTGGAACCACAGGCATGTAACACCACACCTGGCTAATTTTTGTATTTTTGGGAGAGATGGGGTTTCCCCACGTGTCCCAGGCTGGTCTCAAACTCCTGAGCTCAAGCAATCCACCCGCATCGGCCTCCCAAAGTGCCAGGATTACAGATATGAGCCACTATCCCCGGCCACCTGTTTTCAGAAAGGCCTCACAAAGCAAGGAAAAACACCCATCATATCTATCATACAGTCCCCTAGCACACTTACACAAATGGCCAATATCTTTTTAAAACGTATCAACTATTATTAAGAATAAGATTCAATTACATTTATGCAGCATAAACAAAGACATCATTATTTTTACCCTCTAGATTCTTCTACTTAGGGAACAAAACACCTTCAGTCAAATATCTATTGTTTCTCCCCTTATTCCTTACTTTCTTATTCCACTTCTTACTGGTTTTGAGAATAACTCTTGGTTTCCATGTAGTCATATAAGGACAACATAGTGTACCCTCCTATGCATTTTTCAAGCAAAGCTCTCTGAAAATTGATTTGAATATAATTTAGCAATTATGTCTCATCAAGTGCATTATAACAATAGTCTATCTTGATGAAGTTCTAACTTCTTCCTTCATACCAGGTAAACATTCTAAATGAGATGAAATGATTAATCTGCAATGATAATTAGACACTTCACCTGAAATAGTATGTTCTACAATCTTGCTAAAAAGTCTAGCTCACTTACCGAATTAGCAATGGCATGAATGACTCTAGAAAATCCCACAGCATCATTCAGCTCCTCCTAATTAAAAAAATATATACAAGTATTACTGATGTATAAATATTCCTTATGTGAATGAATTAAAAACCTACCCGAAAAAAAGACACTGAAATTTTGTATCAAGTTAGATAGCTTTAGTTTCCTGTGCTTTGTGCCTACCTTTCCAAACATCTGCATCTAAAATGATCTACGCACATACTTTTCCTCTATTGTAGAAAGTAGAATGAACAAATGGAAAAGTATTCATTAGTTACTAAAACAACAATGCTTAGGACTTACCCATCACTTCACTGAATTCTTTAGCATTTCCAAGTCTTTCAAGGTGTCTTAAAAACACTAACTTAAAAAGTCGCCACCTGCAGGCTAAACTCAGTAACATTCAATTCTGAGGAAACCCATCTGGCAGTTAACTGATCAAATCAAGCATTTTCATAATTCCTGTTTTTTTTTTCCTTGAAAAATGCATTTTTACAAAATTCTCCCACCCACCTTCTCTTCTATATTCTTTCCAGCAGTGTTGACACTGGCTCAGTGTCTCTCCTATCTTGAAAACCCTCCCCTCCTCTAAGCTCTCTCAGACTACCGCCCCTTCTTCTTGTCTCATCAAAGATAACTTGCTTGAAGGACTTCTCCAGTTTAATTCCCAGGTGTTCCCAGTCCTCTGGCTTCATGCTCACTGAAATTGCTCACCTCCTTAAAACGAACCCGAACACTGGCCAGACGCGGTGGCTCACGCCTATAATCCCAGCACTTTGGGAGGCAGAGGCAGATGGATCACTTGAGGTCCAGAGTTCGAGACCAGCCTGACCAAGATGATGAAACTCCATCTCTACTAAAAATAAAAAATTAACCAGACGTGGTGGTGCATGCCTGTTCCCAGCTATGCCACAGGCTGAGGCAGGAGAATCGCTTGAACCCGGGAGACAGAGGTTGCATGCAGTAAGCCGAGATCGTGCTATTGCACTCCATCCAGCCTGGGCAACAAGAGCAAAATTCCATCTCAAAAAAACCCCCCAAAAAACCAACAAAAAACTAACCCCAAGACTGACAAGTATTTGCAAGGATGTAGAGAAACTGGAACCTGTGTGCTGTTGATGAAAATGCTAAACAGTGCAGCAGCTAAGGAAAACAGTATGGAGGTTCATCCCAAAAAGAATTCCCATATCACCCAGCAATTCCATTCTGGGTATATACCCCAAAGAATTGAAAGCAGGGACTCAAATAGGTATTTGCATACCTGAGTTCACAAGAGCATTATTCACAACAGTCAAAAGCAACCCAAGTGTCCATAAACAAATGGATAAACAAAATGGAGTCTAGCCATACAACGGAATATTATTCAGCCTTAAAAAAGAAGGAAATTCTGACACATGCTATAACATGGGGAACCTTGAGGATGCTATGGTAAGAGAAATAAGCCAGTCACAGGAGGACAAATACTGTACTTACATGAGGTCCTCAGAGTGATCAAATTCATATGACAAAAAGTAGAATAGTGGTTGCCAGGGGTGGGGTGTCTGGGGTGGGAGATGGTGAGTTGCTTGATTAGTACAGAGTTTCAGTTTTGCAAGATGAAGAGAATTCTGGAGATGAATGGTGGTGGTGATGACTGCACAACCATGTTAAAGTACTTGATGTCAGTGAACTGTACATTTAATAGTTAACATGACAAATTTTGTTATGTGTATTTTACCACAATTAAAAATTGGTTTTTTTTGGGCCAGGTATGGTGGTTAACGCCTGTAATCCCAGCACTTTGGGAGGCTGAGGAAAGCAGACCACCTGAGGTCAAGAGTTCAAGACCTGCCTGGCCAACATGACGAAACCCCATCTCTACTAAAAATACAAAAGCCAGATGCGGTGGCGGGCACTTATAATCCCAGCTATTCCAGAAGCTGAGGCAGGAGAATCGCTTGAACTCGGGAGACGGAGGATGCAGTGAGCCGAGATCATGTCACTGCAAGCGAGACTCCGTTTCAAACAAACAAACAAAAATTGCTTTTTTGGTTCTGTTTTTTGTTTTTGAGACAGAGTCTCACTCTGTCGCCCAGCTGGAGTACAGTGGAACGATCTCGGCTCACAGCAACCTCCGCCTCCCGGGTTCAAGTGATTCTCCTGCCTCAGCCTCCTGAGTAGCTGGGAATGCAGGTGCATGCCCCCTGCGCCCGGCTAATTTTTTTGTTCTTTTAGTAGAGATAGGGAAAAACTGTTTTAATTATAATTTAAAAAACTACTGCCAGGGCTGAATCCAGCCATGTCTCAATCCTAACCCCTACATGGGAGCTGACACTGCTTCCCTTGGCTGTGTACCACAATAATCTCCTGGTACATTTTGTCAACTTCTGCCTATCATTTAAATGCTGTTCATCCTCAGGATTCAGTCCCAGATCCTCTTTTCATTCTTCATGTATTCCGCAGTTGCTCTAATCCAGTCCCAGTCTTTCTGCCAATGACAATCATGCCTAGCCCTCACCTCTCTTCTGTGCTCAACACTGACAAACCTGCTGAGAGGATATCCACCCTTGCATGTTCTGAAAACACCCAAAATCTCATCAGGCCAAAACTAGAATGGAACATCTTTTTCCACTCTGGGGGAACATCTTTTTCCACTCTAGGGGACGCCATGGTGCCCTGGTGGCCTCGCATGTATCAAAACAGGTCATGCAGGTAAAGGCTAATCTGTGTCTTGGCTACAGACTCATCTGCATCTTGGCAGAACACATCAGGAGGGAAGAGTGGGAGGCACAGGTTTCTAAGGAGCAGCTATGAGGCCAGCTCCCACCCCCTTCCCTGTCACTCCTGGGAGGCTATCATGAAACAGTTCCTCATCACCTCCTGGGTTCTGAGGACGTGTGAGGCTCTCTGCCTCGCCTTCTCAGAAGAGAGCTGCAGAATACCAAAGCCCTGAGCTGTGGCCTAGAACTGGTTCCTCAGTGAAGCCACATCACACAACACACACTGCAATCATCTCGCACCTTTTCTTTGTATTTTTTAAGACAGGGTCTCACTCTGTCACCCAAGCTGAAGTACAGTGGCATAAACTCAACTCACTGCAACTGCAACCTCCACCTCCTGGGTTCAAGCAATTCTCTAGCATCAGCCTCCCAAGTAGCTAGGACCACAGGTGCGCATCACCACACCTGGATAATTTTTGTATTTTTGTAGAGATGGGGTTTCGCTATGTTGCTCAGGCCGGTCTCGAACTACTGAGCTCAAAGTGATCCTCCCGCCTCAGCCTCCCAAAGTAGTGCTGAAATTATAGGCATGAGCCACCGCACCTGGCCTCTAACTGGCACCTTTTGTTTCTGCGTTGTCCTTTTTAGTATGGTCCCTGACCCGGACTACAGGCAGCACCTTTTGCTCATCTTTCTCTGTATAGGTAATATGCTGTCTCCTAAAGTGGGTCATTGTATCTTTACTGGGTGAGTCAATCTGGAGTGACACCTAATGTATGTATGAGCATGACATTCATCCACGTGCAAATCCACTCCTCTCTCCTCCACCTTTCCCCCTGACCAATGTCACTCCAGCCAACTCCTCCAAGTGAACGGAATGCAATCTACCCCATTGTGCAAATGTCTGGCATAAGCATTTTCCTCCTTCCCCCTTCCTCCTCCACCACCCACATCCAGTCATAAATTCCATGGCTTCTACCTTCCAAATATCTCCAGATTCCATCTACACTGCTACTTACTATCCTACGCCAGGTCACCAACATCTCCTAGCTAGGTTATTCCACAGCTTAACTGGTCTCCTGCCTCCAGTCTTACTCACTCAAAACCATTCACTCTTCACATAGCAAGCAGGATGATGTTCCAATGGCACAACCTAAGCATGTCATCCTCGTCTGTCAGATCATGTGCTCTGAACTTGGTTTAAGGAAAACTAGTAACTATACATGAAGTTAGACGTGGCAGTATTAAAGGGCAGTGACACACAAGCTAAATGAGAATCAAGAATACTTTCTTCAGGACTGGTTTAAGTAGACAGTGGTCAACAGTGACGTCAGACTCACTTTGCTGGCTACGTCTCACACTTAAACCTAACTTCTCCTTATTCTAGTCCAGGTTTTTCTGCCAATTCAATTGTTCTATGAAAGAAAATTATTCATTAAATTGAATCCAACATATGATCTGAACTAGACAGGAATAAATCAATATTTATGTTGCCATTTCTCATCCCCCAAGAACTAACATAGCCCAATTACCTGTTCTTTGGCATGTTTCTGCTGCTCTCTTCTTTTGCGTTCTTCTTCGTCTACTTTGCTGATAACTATGTATCGCTCCTTCTAAAAGACATAAAGCAGATAAACAATTTTCTTTTCTTTTTTGCGACGGAGTTTCGCTCTTGTTGCTCAGGCTGGAGTGCAATGGCACGATCTCGGCTCACTGCAACCTCCACCTCCTGGGTTCAAGCGATTCTCCTACCTCAGCCTCCCGAGTAGCTGGGATTACAGGTGTGTGCCACCACACCCGGCTAATTTTTGTATTTTTAGTAGAGACAGAGTTTCTCCATGTTGGTCAGGCTGGTCTCAAACTCTCGACCTCAGGTGATCCACTCGCCTTAGCCTCCCAAAGTGCTGGGATTACAGGTGTGAGTCAAGCACCCGGCCACAGATATACAATTTTCTAGAGGCAACTTAATTCAAAAAATTCAGATTTCTGCTGCCATTATAATTTTTTTTTTTTTTTTTTTTTTTTTTGAGACAGTCTCATTCTGTCACCCAGGCTGGAGTGCAGTGGCACAACCTCAGCTCACTGCAGCCTCTACCTCCCAGCTTCAAGCAATTCTCCTGCCTCAGCCTCCAGAGTAGCCAAGATTACAGGTGTGCACCAATATGCCCAGCTAATTTTTGTATTTTTAGTAGAGACAGAGTTTCGCCATGTTGCCCAGGCTGGTCTCAAACTCCTGACCTCAAGTGATCTGCCCACCTTGGCCTCCCAAAGTGCAGAGATTACAGGCATGAGCCACCATGCCCAGCAGAAGTTGTAATTTTTGTTAACTACACACTTCTTTTTGTATGTGTGACAGGTTATCACTTCCATTGCTCAGGCTGGAGTGCAGCAGCATGATCACAGCTCACTAAAGCCTCAAATTCCTGGACTCAGGTGATCCTCCCACCTCAGCCTTCTGAGGAGCTGGGACTACAGGAATGTACCACTATGCCTGGCTAATTCCTTTTTATATTTTTAGTAGAGACGGAGTTTCACCATGAGTCCAGGCTGGTCTCAAACTCCTGGGCCCAAATGACCTGCTCATCTCAGCCTCCCAAAGTGCTGGGATTATAAGCCTGAGCCACCATGCCCAGTCACTGCAGTCTTTCATGAGCCAAATATAACAGAAAACACTTTGAAATGCCAACATAAGTTGAGCTGATGCATTACAAACCAAATTTTGTCTCTGTGTTTCCATGACATTTTCCTACAGTTTACTAATTCAACCCAACAGACATCAGTTAAAAATATCAACAGACTGTGAGAATAAGACATTTCCTATGACAAATACTAAAAAAGTTATGTTGCATTTGAACATCGATTTCTGAAGAGTTTTAAAGTAAAATGCATATGTTGTATTAACATTAACAAAACTTACATATATATGTTGTATTAACGTAAGAAAAAACCCTGGATTTTCTGCCAACGTGTCCGGTAACTTGTGCTTTCTTTCCCATATATATTCTGTGTCCACTAAAGATAAACCATCTACCAAGATTATTTTTCTACTGTATTTAATCTCTAATTTTATACCTGACTTAAGAGCAACAACAATTATAAAATTCAAACACTGCAGAAGGAACCCACCACTAGCCACCCACTATCCATCACAATTCTATCAGTGTACCCTGCGTACCCAAGACAATAGCTATGCTTACGACCAGGATTCTAAAATTTAGTTTTATCTGCCCACGCAACATGAAGCCATTTCTTCACATGTACCATTATAGCTTTCTGCCACAGTAAGAATACAAACTAACATTTGTATACTTTCAAGTTTACAAAGCATCACTTCCGCTTACCCACAGTATCAGCATAAAAAGGCTATGAGAAAGTCTAGATCACTGTTACCATGCTCAGCCCCAATGTACAGAAGAGGAAAATGAGGCTTAAAGAGGTCAAATGACTTACCCTAGGTTACCCAGCTCATAGCAAGCATAGACAAGGTACAAATTCTGACTTTCAGCACACTAGGGATTGCGAGCAATGGCTCACGTCACTGCTGTGGCTCACTCTGTGAGGCCGAGGCGGGCAAATTGTTTGAGCCCAGGAGTTCAAGACCAGCCTGGATAACAGGGCGAAATGCTGTCTCTACTAAAAATATAAAAAATTAACCAGGCAAGGTGGCATGAGCCTGAAGTCCCAGTTTGGAAGGCTGACATAGGAGAATCACCTGAACCCAGGAAGTCAAGGCTGCAGTGAGCCGTGATAGCCCCACTGCACTCCAGCCTGGGCAATCAGAGCAAAATCCTGAGAAAAAAAAAAAAAAAACGAAACCCGTATCAGTGTAACAATGAATGTGTTTAATGTTAGCGCTAGGTAATTCTTGGGGTTACCTTTTCAGTTTCTAAAGTCTCAACATGAATGCCTTTCGGATACCTAAAGAAAAGAAAAACATGTTATCAGTAGATGAGTCAATGACAGCTAAATCCCAAAGTATTTTATAAGCAACTATCCAGCTATAAATTAAGTAACGTAAGTTTTATTAATTATGAAAGAATTATCACTACAATGAAGACTTTATAGCACATTTATTTTATAACGTTTCAGCTGCTAAATGTTTCCTTACCCTTGCTCTTAAACACATAAACATGGATTTGACTTTCAAATTAATTTTTTTAGGACTTAGGCATTTTCTTTCTTTTTTTTTTTTTTGAGATAGAGTCTTGCTCTGTCGCCCAGGCTGGAGTGCAGTGGCGCAATCTCTGCTCACTGCAAGCTCCGCCTCCTCGGTTCACACCATTCTTCTGCCTCAGCCTCCAGAGTAGCTAGGACTACAGGCGCGCGCCACCACACCCCGCTAATCTTTTGCATTTTTAGTAGAGACAGGGTTTCACTGTGTTAGTTAGGATGGTCTCAATCTCCTGACTTTGTGATCCGCCCGCCTTGGCCTCCCAAAGTGTTGGGATTACAGGGGTGAGCCACTGCGCCCGGCCAGGACTTAGGCATTTTCTAAAATGTCCTACATCTCAAAATACAGTCAACTCATTACCACAGAGTCAAATCTTTCTTCCAAATACAAAAATGTTTCCTAACTGAAATTGTGAAAGTCTTATTTTATTTTATTTACTTATTTATTTTTTGAGATGGAGTCTTGCTCTGCCACCTAGGCTGAAGAACCGACCCGCAATCTTGGCTCACTGCAACCTCTGCCTTCCAGGTTCAAGTGATTCTCCTGCCTTTGCCTCCCAAATAGCTGGGATTACAGGCATGTGCCACCATGCCCAGCTAAATTTTGTATTTTTAGTAGAGATGGGGTTTCACCATGTTGGCCAGGCTGGTCTTGAACTCCTGACTTCAGGTGATCTGCCCACCTCGGCCTCCCAAAGTGCTAGGATTATAGGAGTGAGCCACCACGCCCGACCTGAAAGTCTTTTTAGATTGCACGGGGCATATAAAGAGGAGGTTTTAGACGGCCAACTCTGCTGTAGTTTTGCATGGTATTAACAGTTTGCATCAGCCAACAAGGAGAAGGATGTGGAATGCAGCTGCAGTAGGCTGCAAGGACGACATGACAGGAAAGGAGTGTGGGCATGGGCAAACTAAACAGCCCTTTTCTATTGTGTTCAAAGTATATTCCCAGTATACATGTCACCAGTAGATTCCAATGGAAGAACAAGGTCCCCAAAGTCAAATGGAAATGTCCACCTGTCTATGTCAATGTTCAATTTCTGAATTGAAGACCCACCTGCAAACACAAGGAAACCAAGGGAAACATCCTTGGAAAAATACACACACAAACGTCTGGATGTTATTTCAGAGGATTCACAGACCTCCTGAAACCCATCCATAGTCTTACCCTAAGTTAAGAACTCTTGCTTTACCAAAAGCATTCATCTGAGTATTTCCTAGGTCTGAAAACCCCCAAAGGACAAAAACACTACCAATCCATAGCTTAATGGATGCACCAAAGTGATAATTATTTTAAGAAGCCTTAAAGCATCTGTTAAAAAACAATAACAAAAGAAAATTAAATGAGTATTCAACTTAAGAAAGCAGGGGAACTCGGTGGGGTCAAATCACTGAGAACCGCAGAATTTCAAAAAGGAAATGAGAGCTAAGAGATTATATTTAGTCTTTAAATCCTGGGTCCCCCACAGAGCTCCTGTATACAATATAAATACTTACTTCCAGCTCAAAGTCTGATAAATTAGTTTTCTTTGGAACCTATAAAAACAAAAGAAAAGGTATTGATTTTAGCTCATTAGAAGTAAATCCGAACTGATCAAGCATTTGTTGAGAAGGATTTCACTTTAAAAAGAGACTTCATTAGAACTGACAGGTAATTTGCAAACAAAAATAGGCAGGTTAGTTGACGTGGGGGGAATTCCTCATCACTTGTCTTCTAAAATTTTCTTTAATATTATACTGCTTTTATTGAAGAGGTAGAAGTTCTTGTCTAATCAAAATATTGCTTCCTGCAGCTGCATAGAGTTTTAAAGTAGACAGATGCATTAAAATACTTTTGTGAAGCTCCTCACAAAGTAAAAGGAAAAAAAGACAATCACGTTACTGACTCTTTGAAATGCTAATGTTTTTTAAATGCAGAGAGAAATTAAAAGGCTAGAAGTAGCCTGAAAGTGAATTCTTTCTTCTGAAGCCTTCATGTACTAAGCACTCCTCAAGGCCAAAGTAATTATGCCACTCTTGGGCATAACTGAAAGTCAAGGTTGCACAACAGTGTTCTCCGCTCCAGGTACAGGACAAAGCATTCATTCAGTGTCTCAGTATACACAGTCATCCCCACTGTGTAACACTAAAGTTAGTGCTTAATTCTTGAGAACATACTAATAATAAAAAGACCCTTTATAAAGGTGTTTTTAAAAGACTAAATGCATCAAATGCCACAAATCATCTACCTTTCCGAAAAAAGAACATGCAGAAATGTTCAGGACAACTAACCCGGTACATGGCTCTAAATTCAAGTTCTTGTTTTCTTCACTTTGTAATAAATCTTCTATTTTCTCTCTGAGGAATTAGAATAGACCATGACCATCAGTACCTTTAAGGAATTAAGTCATCAACCAAGAAAATAATCACAACCAAAAACATTCTAAATATAAGAATGTGTGACAATGTAATTCTACCAAATTACCCTATAACTTTTAGCTCAAAGACTTTTTTAAAAATGCTTTATTTTGACCTAGGCATAGAATAGCACTCTGGGAGGTCGAGGTTGGGGGGATCACTTGAGCCCAGGAGTTCGAGACCAGCCTGGGCAATATACTGAGAGCCCCTCACTACAAAAAATAAATTTTAAAAATTCACTGGGCATGGTGCAGTGTAACTGTGGTCCCAGCTACTCCAGAAGCTGAGGTGGGACGATCACCTGAGCCTGGGAAGTTGAGGCTGCAGTGAGCCATGATCACACCACTGCACTCCAGCCTTGGCAACAGAGCAAGAACCTGTTTCAAAAAATAAATAAAATTTTTAAAAAAAGCTTTATTTGGCATATTTTGGGGGGAAGAGGGTTACTGTTGTTATTAATTAGTGACAACTTCTCAAGGACTCGTTAGTGCAAGTGATTTAATTTTTGACTTTCCCAGTAAAATGGTTACACCAACAACTAAGCTAAGCAAGACCAGATGCTTATCCAAGATCACATCTGCTTGTTAGCACCTTTACTGCAAGCAAAGAGAACATGGACATGCTGCCAACTGGATAAGCCTGATCCACTACTCTGCCTTCAAGGACACCAGACAGTGGCTGTCAGGTATTCAGTCCATGCAAGTTTTAGAAGTCAGTTGATTAGTATTTAAAAAACAAGAAAAGGGGCCAGGCAATGGCTCAGGCCTATAATCCCAGCACTCCAGGAGGCCGAGGCAGGAAGATCCCTTGAGCTCAGGAGTTTGACACCAGCCTGGGAAACACAGTGAGATCCGTCTCTATTTAATTAAAAAAAAAAAGTCCACACAGGTCTGCCCACGTACAGAAATCTCGTGCCTAGTAACATGTAGCAAGTCCGAATACAATACATGGAACTCTATTTACAATTTGTTGCTGTTGCACAAATTTGAATATGCTGGCTAGGCATGCTGGCTCACGCCTATAATCCCAACACTTTGGGAGGCTGAGGCGGGCGGATCACTTGAGGCCAGGAGTTCGAGACCAGCGTGGCCAACATGGCAAAACCTCGGATCTACTAAAAATATAAAAATTAGCTGGGTGTGGTGGCGCACGCCTATAATCCCAGCTACTCGGGAGGCTGAGGCACAAGAATTGTTTGAACCTGGGAGGCAGAGGTTGCAGTAAGCCACGATTACACCATTGCACTCCAGCCTGGGCAACAGAGCAAGATTGTTTCCAGCCTGGGCAACAGAGCAAGATTGTTTCAAAAAAAAAAAAAAAAAAATTTTTTTTTTAATATGCCACAATTACATCCTGCTATTCACAACATCACACCTGTGTGTGTACTATGTTTGCAAAGTACAGGTTTGAGATATACATGCCTGTCATGCCCCAATATACAGCACACAATGCACGTTTAGTTTTAGTTTAGGAACTTACACCACTTGGTCAATAAATTTCTTTTGATCCTCAGGAATCGTGACAGGACATTTGGAAGTGTTAGGAGATACGTAGGACAGAGCTCCTGCACCATTCGCCTGTGAACGTTTTTCATCATACTGCTCTCTTAACTGTCTTTCTTCTTCCTGATTTAAATATGGAATTCCTAAGCATGATTTTAAAAAGAACACATTAGCAGAAGTAACTGTCTAACATAAAATTTGTTTAACAAACCAAAGAGTCTGAATTACTCAGGAAAGATTTACCATATTTAACTACATCTCTAAAAATGAATAGAAAGGCAAGTGATTTTGAAATGTGTTTATCATTCATCCATTCAATCTTCTTTCAAGAAATATTTATCTGGCACTTACGCTTTGCCAAAGCATTATATTAGGCACTGGGGAATGAACAGTGACAAGCTGATGCATCCTTCTCTGTAGTAAAGGGAACTACTTCTGACAAGATAATCAGGAAAGTAAGGGAAAACCCAAAGGATGAGAATAATTCGGATATGAAAGGAGCTAGGGGAAGAATCCTTCCGGTAGGGGAAACAAGTATGAATACCCAGAAGATGGCAATGGCTAGGACTGTTCCAGGAGCAGCAAGGAACTGGTGTAGCCAGACGTCATGAGCAAAAATGGAATGGTACAGCATCAGATTGGAGAGAGTATGGAGCAAGATTCTGTAGGCCCTCACAGGCCAGGGTAAGAAATGCACATTATGGCCGGGCGCGGTGGCTCACGCCTGTAATCCCAGCACTTTGGGAGGCCGAGATGGGCGGATCACCAGGTCAGGAGATCGAGACCATCCTGGCTAACACGGTGAAACCCCGTCTCTACTAAAAAAATACAAAAAACTAGCCGGGCAAGGTGGCGGGCACCTGTAGTCCCAGCTACTCAGGAGGCTGAGGCAGGAGAATAGCGTAAACCCGGAAGGCAGAGCTTGCAGTGAGCTGAGATCCAGCCACTGCACTCCAGCCTGGGCGACAGAGCCAGACTCCATCTCAAAAAAAAAAAAAAAAAAAAGAAATGCACATTATTCTAACAGTGACTGGACAACATTAGAAGATTTTGAGCAAGATAATTACCTTACCTGCATAATGCTTAAAAGGCCATGACAACTACTCTGAGAGTGGAAGTCGGGAAACAAGTTAGGAGCAATTATCCAGGCAAGAGACAAGAGCTGGATCAGAGGTCAGCAAATTTTTTCTTTGTTTTGTTTTAAGACAAAGTCTTACTCTGTCACCCAGGCTGGTGAGCAAGGGCACAATCTGAGCTCACTGCAACCTCTGCCTCCCGGATTCAAGCAATTCTTCTGTCTCAGCCTCCGGAGTAGCTGGGATTACAAGAGTGCGCCATCACACCAGACTAATTGTTGTATTTTCAGTAGAGACAGAGTTTCGCCATGTTGGCCAGGCTGGTTTCGAACTCCTGACCTCACCACCCACCTCAGCCTCCCAAAGTGCTGGGATTATAGGCGGGAGTCACTGCCACCATGCCCGGCCAGCAAACTTTTTCTTAAAAGGCTTGATGGTAAATGTTTTAGGCTTGTGGGCCATGGGGGTCTCTGTTGCAATACTCAGCCCTGCTGTTGTGGCACAAAAGCAGCCATACACAGAATGTACATGTACGGGGATAGCTGTAGTCCAACAAATCTTATTTACAAAACACGGAGCAAGCAGTGGGCTGTCGTTTGTAACCCTGGCGTTGACTACAGAGATGGCAGGGTAGATGGAGACAGTGATTTTCTAGACATAAGAGGTAACATTTACTGATATCCTGGAGATGAAGGATAAAGGGAAAGGCAAATCAGGAAAAACACCTTGCAGCTGGGCGCAGTGGCTCATGCCTGTAATCCAACCACTTTGGGAGGCCTGGGCGGGTGTATCATGAGATCAAGAGACGGAGAAAATCCAGGCCAACATGGTGAAACCCCATCTCTACTAAAAATACAAAAATTAGCTAGGCATGGTGGCGCGTGCCTATAGTCCCAGCTATTTGGGAGGCTGAGGCAAAAGAATCGCTTGAACCCAGGAGGCAGAAGTTGCAGTGAGCCGAGATAGTGCCACCGCACGTCAGCCTGGTGACTGAGCGAGACTCCGTCTCAAAAACAAAACAAAACAAAAAAAAACCTTGCTCTTTGGTTCAAGCAATTGGGAAGATGGTAGGGCCACTAACTGATGTGAAGACAAAGAGGAGAAAAATAGGTATCGGGGTCCAAGGAGTGAAAATCAGAAGCTACCTTTTGGACATACTATTTTTTTTCTTTTTTTTTAGGATGAAGTCTTGCTCTGTCACCCAGCCTGGAATGCAATGGCACAATCTCGGCTCACTGCAACCTCCACCTCTCAGGTTCAAGCAATTCTCCTGCCTCAGCCTCCCAAGTTGATGGGACTACAGGCACCCACCACCATGCCCAGCTAATTTTTGTATTTTTAGTAGAGACAAGGTTTCACCATGTTAGCCAGGCTGGTCTTGAACTCCTGACCTCGGGTGATATGCCCATCTCAGCCTCTCAAAGTGCTGGGATTACAGGCATGAGCCACTGCGCCCAGCCACGGACATATCAAATCATCTAAGGGTATACGCAAATTAAAACTTGCAGTTACAAGCCTATAGCTCAAGAGAAAGGTGTCGAAATATAAATGTAGTTATCACTGGGATATAGGTGGTATTAAAAGCCATGGGGACCAGGTGCAGTTGCTCATGTCTGTAAGCCCAGCACTATGGGAGGCTGAGGCAGGCAGATCACCTGAGGTCGGGAGTTCAAGACCAGCCTGACCAACATGGAGAAACCCTGTGTCTACTAAAAATACAAAATTAGCCAGGCATGGTGGCACATGCCTGTCATCCCAGGTACTCGTGAGGCTGAGGTAGGAGAATCGCTTGAACCCAGGAGGCGGAGGTTGCGGTGAGCCGCGATTGCGTCATTCCACTCCAGCCTGGGCGACAAGAGCGAAACTCCGTCTCCCAGAAAAAAAAAAAAAACACCACGGGAGGCCGGGAGCCTGGCTCATGCCTATAATCCCAGCACTTCGGGAGGCTGAGAAGGGCGGATCACTTAAGATCAAGAGTTTAAGATCAGCCTGTTCAATATGGCAAAACGCCCTCTCTATCAAAAAGTACAAAAATTTGCCACGCATGGTGGCACGCGCCTGTAGTCCCAGGTACTCAGGAGGCTGAGGTGGGAGAATCACGTGAATCTGGGAGGTGGTGGTTGCAAGTGAGCCAAGATCACACCACTGCACTCCAGCCTGGGCAACAGGGTGAGACTGTCTCAAAACAACAATAACAACAAAGCCACGGGACACTAAGGAATTTGTAGAAAGAACAATGAATGCACAAAACCACCATCTGTCAACGATAATTGTTTAAAGCAAGAATTATCAATGGATGCTAAAACTAACTGGCAAAAAAAGTGGTCCAAGTTAACATTACCAGTAACAGGACAAATGACATCATGTGCCTCCTGGCATGATACACGGAGAACAATACACACAAAGGAGAAGCAGGGAAGGCAATAGATAGTGAAAAAGCAATGTAAGTCAACAGATTGCTGAAATAGGTACCAGAGCAAGGTGAATTAGAAGCACAAGAAGTAGTACTCTCAAAGAAACATACATAGAAAACACTAAAAACAATAAATGAGGGCCATGCACAACAGCTCATTCCTATAATCCCAGAGCTTTAGGGGGTGGCGGCAGGAATACTGCTTGAACCCAGGAGTTTGAGACCAGCCAGGACAACATAGTGAGAACCTGTCTCTATAAAAAAACGTCAAAATTAGCTGGGCATGATGATGTGCGCCTACGGTTCCAGCTACACGGAAGGCTGAAGTTAAGAGAATCACTTGGGCCAGGGGATCAAGGTTGCAGTGAGCCATGAATGTGCCAGTGCACTCCAGCCTGGTGACAAAGCAACACCTGTCTCAAGAAAGAAAAAAAAAAAAAGATAGTAAATGAGAGGTGCAGTTTTTGACCCTAAGGTCCATGACCCTGCCACTGGTATAGAGGACTAAAGACAGATAGAAAGAAAGACTGCTGACCACCTGGTCAAGAAACAGACCAGAGCATTTGCTGGTTATCCTTGAGGATACTAAAGTCACCCAGAGAAGGGCAGGAGTGGAGAGAATGATAACACACCAAAGCCAAGGCTATGATGCGCGCTGCGCCTACAGGAGTCAGCACAGAGGGGCTGCAGAGCTAGTGACAGCCTGAGAATGGTGGCTCCTGTACAAAAGAAAATTCAGGTGCCAGATGTGGCGATCACACCTGTAATCCCAGCATTTTGGGAGGCCAAGGCAGGTGGATCATCTGAGGTTGGGAGTTGGAGACCAGCCTGGCCAACATGGAGAAACTGTCCTAGTAAAAATAAAAATTAGCGGGTGTGGTGGCACATGCCTATAATCCCAGCTACTTGGGAGGGTGAGGCAGGAGAATCACTTGAACCCGGGAGGCAAAGGTTGCGGTGAGCCGAGATCGCACCATTGCACTCCAGCCTGGGCACAAGAGCAAAACTCTGTCTCAAAAAAAAAAAAAAGAAAATTCAGGTGTCTAAAGGTGGCATGGGGAAACAAGGAGGACACCTAGCACAGCCTGGCCAGAGGAAGACAAGAGTGAGAGGGAAAACCACCAGGGATGGAGAAGGCTACAAGGGAAACTAACAAGAGGAATCACCTGGTTTCCTTCCAGACAAGGAAATCAAAGAACTTGAGAGAAGACGGCTGTAAGGAAAGGGCCTGACATTTACAAAGCCTGAATGGAAAGTCTTGCAAATGGAGAGAGATGAGGGTGTAAGTCAGATTTAGAGCATATCAACAACAGCATGGGATGAGGCTTGGTAGTATGGATGACCTGGAAGTCCTAACTATTGTAACTAAAATATTCCAGGGCATGACTATAAAACAGAAGAAGGAGGCACATTCCAATCTGGCTGTTTCTCTTCTTCTATGAAAAAAAAAAAAGTTAGAACTATGCATCCATACGAGTACCGGATAAAGTGGTTCCTTCAAGAAATGTTGCCACTAGTCCAATACAATGCTCTAAATGCATTTGGAACTTCTATTTTATAATGGCTTTCAGAGTCAAGTATGAGACTAATAAAAAAAAATTTCTTTATAATACCCAAACTGTATTGCTCTGCTGGTTCAGTCACTATGTGAAGCACTTTTGGCTCAAAAAAAGTTTCTTTTCATTACCTCCAAAGATTGAAATCAACAAAAATTAAGATGCAGCACCAATGAAGCAATTAAAAAACAATACGGGCCAGGCCCGGTGGCTCATGCCTGTAATCCCAGCACTTTAAGAGGCAAAAGCGAGTGAATCACGTGAGGTCAGGAGTTCAAGACCAGCCCGGCCAACATAGTGAAACCCCGTATCTAGTAAAAATACATAAATCAGGTGTGCGTGGCAGCGTGTGCCTGTGGTCTCAGCTACTCAGGAGGCTGCAGTATGAGAATCGCTTGAACCCGTTAGCGGAGGCTGTGGTGAGTCGAGATCACACCACTGCACTCTAGCCTGGAAGTGAGATTCTGTCTCAAAAAAAAAAAAAAAAAACACCAATATGGCATGGGTACTAAACACCTTGCAAAGAGGTTCTGCTGAGAAGAGGAGAATTCATTTGAAGCCCATGTACTTTTTTCTGAGAAAAGTTCAGTTATTCTTGTTGGGATAAACCTCCTTCCCTCCTTCATTCATTAATTCTACAGTCACCATGGGGAAAAAAAAGCAAAATTTATGTAAATAATTAAATTAAAATATTGACCTTGTACATACTTAATACCACTGCAAAAAGCACGGTCTTCCCAAACACTTTTGGAGAAACAAATGAAGAGGAAGGAAAACCAATCTGAAACGCTCTGACGTCCAGTACTCATGCACCCATTTATGCATCAAATATTTGGTGGTCACCTCCCTGATACAAAAAAGAAATCATGCTATGCAAGGGGATGTGAAGTGAACGAGACACAGTCCCTTCCTCAAGTGCTCCCCAGGCCATCACCCTAGCAAGTTAGCTATTATCAATCGTGCAGTCTCCGTACTTTCCTTCTCTCGTAAGAAAGTAAGAAACTGTCTCCAACT
>NC_044568.1:45476838-45558154 GCF_007565055.1 Rhinopithecus roxellana | reverse complement strand
AGCCTGGGTATATCCTGACAGATGTGCTCTGCTTTTCCCTGTATCCATAAATTTGATGGAAACATTGTATTTCTCCAGGGCAGTTTTGTTTGCTTTTTGGCTCCAGCGTCTGGCAGTGGCACTCAGTAGGTAGCCATCACTGAATAAATGCTGCTGTTGATAATTCTGTTGATAATGCCCATCAGCCACAAAGTAAACTTTGAGTACCTATAGTTTGTCATCTAAACTTCACAACAGGGCGTGGCTCCGCAGCTCACACCTGTAATCCCAGCAGTTTGGAAGGCGGAAGTGGGAGTATCCCTTGAACCCAGGAGAACAGACCAACCTAGGCAACATAGGGAGAGGACGCTGTCTCTTTAAAAAAAAATTTTTAAAGTAAACCTCCCAACAGCCCTTCGAAGTTGACGTGATTATCCTAGACGGATCGGTGGGAAACAGGAAATTTAGGAAGAATAAATTGGGACCCGATTTGGAACCCAGATCAGTGTCACTCCTAAGACCACACTGGTTCAATTCTACCAGCCTCTCTAAGGAAATTATAGTCCAGGAGATGAGAAAACATACACAAATAAAAGTTATGCTAATGCACAGAGACAAGAAAGATTAATTTGGGTGTTGGGGAGTTAGTCATTAAAGACTTTCAAGTGACAGTTGATTTGGGTCTTTTGAGTTGGATACTTTTGACCCAGCAATGTTGTGAAGCTGTGTTACAGATGAAGGGAACAATGTGAGGATAAGGAAAAATGTCCAAGGCCGAGCACGGTGCCTCACGCCTGTAATCCCTGCACTTTGGAAGGCGGAGGCGGGCAGATTGCTTGAGCTCAGGTGTTCAAGATCAGCTTGGGATACATGGTGAAACCCCATCTCTACTAAAAATACAAAAATTAGCTGGGCGTGGTGGCGGGCGCCTGTAGTTCCAGCTACTCGGAAGGCTGAGACACAAGAATCGTGTGAACCCAGGAGGCAGATGTTGCAGTGAGCCGAGATCATGCCACTGCACTCCAGCCTGGGCGACAGAGTGAGACTCAGTCTCAAAACAATAAAATAAAAGACTGAAAACAAACAAAACCCAATAGTTAAGGTGTGGGTAACTTGGTAACTGCCCATAGTTTTTGATAGCGATCTGAGTTACTGAACATCTGCAGAGTGTAGTATGTAGTACGGGATGGGTCCTCGAATATATGCCACAAGAAATGAAAGCGGGCAGGCTACAGCGAGAGCCAGGATAGCCTTCTCAGCCCGCCCTCATCTTATTCAACACCACCCAAGGCAATAAATCACACAGGGCTTTAAGGTCTAGGCAGCAAGTTAGCATCTAGAGGAGCTAGTCACCTTTGCTCTACTGGTTTCTGACCCTGTCCAGAAAAAAAATCTAGTTGGAGTTTGAAAATGCAACATTTTATACAGTAAGTGACTGTAAATGCGTCTCTCTTTTTTTTTTAAGATGGGGTCCCACACTCGGCTAATTTTTATATTCTTAGTAGAGACAGGGTTTCACCATATTGGCCAGGTTGGTCTCGAACTCCTGACCTCTTTATCCACCCGACTCGGCCTCCCAAAGTGGTGGGATTACAGGTGTGAGCCACCGTGCCTGGCCTAATGTTTCTCTTTTTTTTTTTTTTTTAATTTTTATTTTATTATTATTATACTTTAAGTTCTAGGGTACATGTGCATAACGTGCAGGTTTGTTACATATGTATACTTGTGCCATGTTGGTGTGCTGCACCCATCAACTTGTCAGCACCCATCAACTCGTCATTTACATCAGGTATAACTCCCAATGCAATCCCTCCCCCCTCCCCCCTCCCCCTCCCCCCTCCCCATGATAGGCCCCGGAGTGTGATGTTCCCCTTCCCAAGTCCAAGTGATCTCATTGTTCAGTTCCCACCTATGAGTGAGAACATGCGCTGTTTGGTTTTCTGTTCTTGTGATAGTTTGCTGAGAATGATGGTTTCCAGCTGCATCCATGTCCCTACAAAGGACACGAACTCATCCTTTTTTATGGCTGCATAGTATTCCATGGTGTATATGTGCCACATTTTCTTAATCCAGTCTGTCACAGATGGACATTTGGGTTGATTCCAAGTCTTTGCTATTGTGAATAGTACCGCAATAAACATACGTGTGCATGTGTCTTTATAGCAGCATGATTTATAATCCTTTGGGTATATACCCAGTAATGGGATGGCTGGGTCATATGGTACTTCTAGTTCTAGATCCCTGAGGAATCGCCATACTGTTTTCCATAATGGTTGAACTAGTTTACAATCCCACCAACAGTGTAAAAGTGTTCCTATTTCTCCACATCCTCTCCAGCACCTGTTGTTTCCTGACTTTTTAGTGATTGCCATTCTAACTGGTGTGAGATGGTATCTCATTGTGGTTTTGATTTGCATTTCTCCAATGGGAGAGCTGGCTTTTGCTGCCTGCAGGAAGTGCACATTGTATTCTGTTCTGTTTGCAGTTCCTGAACCTTGCCTTGCTTACCTTTGAGCACGTTTTTTTGTTTCTTTTGTTTTTTATTTTTTTGAGACAGAGTCTCACTCTGCCGCCCAGGCTGGAGTGCAGTGGCCTGATCTCAGCTCACTGCACTGCACGCTCCACCTCCCAGGTTCACACCATTCTCCTGCCTCAGCTTCCCGAGTAGCTGGAACTGCAGGCGCCCACCACCACACCGGCTAATTTTTCTGTATTTTTACTAGAGACGGGGTTTCACCGTGTTAGCCAGGATGGTCTCGATCTTCTCACCTTGTGATCCGCCCGCCTCGGCCTCCCAAAGTGCAGGGATTACAGGCGTGAGCCACCACACCGAGCCACATTTGAGCACGTTTTAATTTTAGTAGTAGTCACTATAAATGGGTGGGCACTCTTTAGATATTTAATAATTTCTGTAGTATTCTGCTGGTAGTTACAGTGATGTCTCCAGGAATGGACCTGGAGTGTCAGAAGTAGGGGTTTCCCCCACCCATTCCTACCCCTATTTCTGTTGTAAATGTCTGCATACTCACCCTAACAGCTCACCCTAACAGCTACCAGCTAGAGTTCATGTGCCAAAATGCAGTGTGGTCAAATGCTAGTTTGTTTTTCTTAGCTGTGCAGTAGCATCTCTGTGATGCGGCCTAGATGATAAAGGTGTAAATCAGTCCTTTGAACTCATAACTTATTGATTACTTTATCAGGATAATGATGTATTACGAAGACAGGCTTTAAGTCAGACCATGATTTTTTTTTTTCTTGTGGTGTTTCCGCCTGGTTTCCAACCAGGGACCAGACCATGATTTAAAACATAGCTCTAGGCCGGGCGCGGTGGCTCACGCCTGTAATCCCAGCACTTTGGGAGGCCGAGGTGGGCGGATCACGAGGTCAGGAGATCGAGACCATCCTGGCTAACACAGTGAAACCCCGTCTCTACTAAAAATACAAAAAAATTAGCCGGGCGAGGTGGCGGGCGCCTGTAGTCCCAGCTACTCGGGAGGCTGAGGCAGGAGAATGGCCTAAACCCGGAAGGCGGAGCTTGCAGTGAGCTGAGATCCAGCCACTGCACTCCAGCCTGGGCGACAGAGCGAGACTCCGTCTCAAAAAAAAAAAAAAAACAAACAAAAAATAAAAAAATAAAAAAATAAAAATAAAATAAAACATAGCTCTGCCCTTTACTAGTCAGGCCTCCATTTTTTTGGATTTAAAGATAATTATACTTTGTCAGTTAGGCATGTCTTCGGGAAAACATAGAGAAGGTCATGTTGATTATTTATCTTGGAATTGTCCAAATCGTCAGAGATTATGATGTTGGTTTCCTGTCAGTTGTGCCAACAATGACAAGTAATGACCTGATATGAAATCAAGAGAGAGGAAAGCTCTGGTCAGGCACAGTGCCTCACACCTGTAACCCCAGCATTTTGGGAGGTCGAGGTAGGTGGATTGCTTGAGTTTAGGAGTTCGAGATCAGCCTGGGCAACGTGGCAAAATCCCATCTCTGCAAAAAATTAGCCAGGCGTGGTGGCACATACCTGTAGTCCAGGCTACATAAGAGGCTGAGGCAGGAGGATCACCTGAGCCTGGGGAGGTCGAGGCTACAGTGAGCCATGATCTCACCACTGCACTCCAGCCTGGGCAACAGAGTGAGACCTAGCTCCAAAAAAAAAAAAAAAAAAAAAAGAAGAAGAAGAAGAGAGAGAGGAAAGCTCTAAGCTGACAGAACTCCTAAAACCAAGCTGCCTAGAAACAGCCATACACCCATTAGTACACTTGGAAGAAGGCATCACATTATGGGACAGGGGATGAAAGCTCGGGGGTGAGGCAGGTAACAGAAATGAAAAGGACAGGTGGGAGAGGAATGTGGCAAGCTGATGCTGGCACGCCTGGGCTGCTGAGTTCATTGGCTCGAGCTGATCTTGTCATGCACGATGCGATTCCAGTGTTGCCAGATCTCTGGGGTTTTCTTTTTTTTTTTTTCAGGAGAAGCCAGAAATCTAGATTTTTTTGTCATCAAATTTTTTTTTTTGTAAATGCTGGCACCACATTTAACTCAGAAAAGGGAGGAAAAAACACCAGGTGAAGGAAAGCCTCCCTGCAGGCCAGATGTTGCCCCAATAGGGCTGTGGCTGCTGGTGGTGAGACTATTCCAGGACACAGAAGATGGATGATCATGATAATAATGGTGCATCACCATGGTGAGGCTTACCTGCTTCCTTATAACCACTGCAAGAGGCAGAAGTGTGTCGCACACTAAGACCCTCTTATCCCGATAGATCAACAGTAGCTCTTAACCTCCTCTGGGAGTTGGCCCCTTCTGAGAGCCTAATAAATCCTGTAGACTGCCTTCCAGAAACATGCACATACCATACACAAACACAGGCGTGGCATGGAATTCAGACCTCCCGAGGCATCTCTCCAGACTCCAGTTGAAGACCCAGCTTTTTATTTAGACACCTCAGCTCTTCAGAATGACACAGTGCCTATGGGAATTCCTGAGGTTTTGCTGTACTCTTCAGTTCTATGGTGTTCAGTCTATGGTTTTAAACTTGTGTGTTTGCTGTTTTGTAGATTTTCCCAAACCCAGTCATTCTTCCCATTTGTTTTTGAACTAAGTAATTATTGCTTCTCAGCCTTTGGCTAAGATCAACTAAACTGGGTAATTAGCAGTTATAATATCCTAAACACAAGTGTATGCATATGAACGGAGCACCAGGGGTAGGAATAGAATGATTCTCCTCCCTGCAATCCTGTCCACATCTGCCCCTACCTCCTTGTCTTTGGAGCCTTTGAGATGGAGAAAACAGTGAAGAGAAGAGTAGCTGAGAGCTGCTTCTAATGCCTGCAGCCTGCTGCTGAGAGCTAGCCACGTGTCCAGAGAACAACTGTAAACATCCTTAGGAGCTGGAGGCCTTCTCAAAGAGGCCTTGCATTATAGCCAGTGCAGGAGGGTGTGTTTACCCAAGTCAGAACACCACAGCTTCTAACTTTGGTGTTGGAACTAGATTTTATCACTTAGTTCCACTGGTGCAGTGGCTCACGCCTGTAATCCCAGCACTTTGGGAGGCCGAGGCGGGCGGATCACGAGGTCAGGAGATCGAGACCATCCTGGCTAACGTGGTGAAACGCCGTCTCTACTAAAAAATACGAAAAAATTAGCCAGGCATGGTGGCGGGCGCCTGTAGTCACAGCTACTCTGGAAGCTGAGGCAGGAGAATAGGAGAATGGCGTGAACCTGGGAGGCGGAGCTTGCAGTGAGCCCAGATCAAGCCACTGCACTCCAGCCTGGGCGACAGAGCGAGACTCTGTCTCAAAAAAAAAAAAAAAAAAAAAAAAAGAGGCACTTCCCTCCTTTAAAAGTACTGCTTTGTAAAATTTGTGTAAATAACCAAAATATATACGGGCAAGTATTATAACAGAAAATATCTTTTGATTTTGTTTGTGGATGTAGACTCTTTGTTAGCTTTTGCTTTTTGAATTTAGGGAGAAATGAAACTAGCAAAACTCTTAAGAAGTAATCAAAGTAAAGTAATCAAAGTCCATGCAGTTAAAGGGAATTACAAAACAGAGCTAATGGTGACCTCAGTTTCGCAAGATGTGACTTATAAAATACACCTTTAATGTTATATGTGATTTGTTTTCTCTCATGAGAAATAAACTTGCAGATCCGGTAGGCAACTGCTGATATATTCTAGTTCTCTCTTTTTTTTTTTTTTTAAACGGAGACGGAGTTTCTCTCTTTTTGCCGAGGTTGTAGTGCAATGACGTGATCTCAGCTCACCACAACCCCCGCCTCCTGGGTTCAAGCGATTCTCCTGCCTCAGCCTCCCAAGTAGCTAGGACTATAGGTGTGCACCGCCATGCCTGATTAATGTTTTTTTGTATTGTTTTAGAAATGAGGTTTCGCCATGTTGGCCAGGCTGGTCCTGAATTCCTGACCTCAGGCGATCTGCCTGTCTTGGCCTCCCAAAGTGCTGGAATTACAGACGTGAGCCACCATGCCCGGCCTATTCTAGTTCTTAGAAGGCTAATTTGGTCAGGTGCAGTGGTTCAAGCTTGTAGTGCTAAGCACTCATGGAGGCTGAGGCAGGAGAATCACTTGTACCCAGTTCAAGACCAGCCTGGGCAACATGGCGAAATTCCACCTCTATAAAAAAGTAGCCAGGTGTAGTGGTGTGTGCCTCTAGTCCCAGCTACTGGGAAGGCTGAGTAAGAGGATCACCTGAGCCTGGGAAGTCAAGGCTGCAGTGAGCTATGATCGCCCCACTGTACACTGCACTCTGGCCTGGGCAAAACAAGTGAAACCCTCTTCCATAGCCCCCCAAAAAAGGCTAATTTGTGAGAGATTAATTAATTAATTTTTTTTTTTTTTGAGACAGAATCTCACTCTATCACCCAGGCTGGAGTGCAATGGCACGATCTCGGCTCACTGCAACCTCTGCCACCCAGGTTCAAGCCATTCTGCTGCCATAGCCTCCCGAGTAGCTGGGATTACAGGCACACACCACCACACCTGGCTATTTTTGTACTTTTAGTAGAGATGGGGTTTTGTTATGTTGGCCAGGCTGGTCTGGAACTCCTGACCTCAGGTGATCTACCCACCTCTGCTTCCCAAAGTGCTGGGATTACAGACATGAGTCACCACACCCTGCCAAAAGAGATTAATTTCTATATGTTATTTGTAATTTCTGTGCAGATGACTCTGAAATTCATACCTTTAGCCTTGTTTTTTTTCCCAATTACAGTTTTGTGTCTCCAGCTTCTCACTAGACGTTTCCACCTGGATGTCTTATTACCTCAAACACAGCATTTCTGAAATTCAACTTACATTCTTTCCGAGATTGGCACTGAGATTTGTTTTCGGGGATGCAGTTTCTCTCAGAAGTAGAGTTTTTCTTCCCTTGTTCTGAAATCTAACCAGCATCTCTTTTTTTGTTTGTTTGTCTGTTTTTTGTTGAGATGTCATCCTGCACTGTTGCCCAGGCTGGAGTGCAATGGCGCGATCTCAGCTCAGTGCAACCTCCGCCTCCAAGGTTCCAACAATTCTCCTGCCTCAGCCTCCTGAGTAGCTGGGATTACAAGTGCCCGCCACCACGCCCAGCTAATTTTTGTATTTTTAGTAGAGATGGGGTTTCACCACGTTGACCAGGCTGGTCTCGAACTTCTGGCCTTGTGCTCCACTGCCTCTGCCTCCTAAAGTGCTGGTATTACAGGCATGAGCCACCACACCCGGCCCTAACCAGCATCTTTGATCATTCTTTTTCTCTAGTCAGTGAAGCCTATACATTATTTTCTTAACGTCTCTCAGATTTAGCCCTTTCTTTGCATTTTCTCTTCTGCCATCCTACCCCCAGAAGTGATAACACCTGCTTTATTTTGTTTGTTTAGTTAATTGTTTTTTGTTTTGAGGCAGAGTCTCACTCTGTTGCCCAGGCTAGAGTGCAGTGGCACAATCTGAGCTCACTGCAACCTCCACCTCCCAGGGTCAAGCGATTCTCCTACCTCAGCCTCCCAAGTAGCTGGAATTACAGGCGTGCGCCACCACCTCCAGCTAATTTTTGTACTTTTAGTAGAGACAGGGTTTCACCCCACTGGCCAGACTGGTCTCAAACTCCTGACCTCGTGATCCGCCTGCCTCAGCCTCCCCAAGTGCTGAGATTACAGGTGTGAGCCACCGTGTCCAGCCTGATTTCTAACTTATCTGTAAATGTTCTCCCTGCTTCCAGCCTATCACTCATTCGTGATGAGATTTAGCATCACCAAGCCCAACTTTGCTGATCTTATTGCCTCTGAAACTTCTCTGTGCTCCTGTCTCCCTTCTGACTACCTCTGATCAACCTGGCATGCAAGACCCTGTGTCAGCCGTGCGTCTCCAGCTGTCTCTCCTTGCTCAGTGCAAACACCAGGACAGTGCCCAAGCCAGCCCTCGCCCTCTCACAGTCCTCACTCAGAAGTCTCTGTGTCTTTGTCTTTCTTTTGTTTGTTTTTGTTTTGGAGTTGGGGTCTCACTCCGTCACCCAGGCTGGAGTGCAGTGACAGGATCTCAGCGCACTGAAACCTCCATCTTCCAGACCCAAGCAGTCCTCCCACCTCAGCCTCCACAGTAGCTTGGCCCGTAGGCACATGCCACCATGCCTGGCGAATTTTTTTTTTTTTTTTTTTTTTTTTGGAATTTTTGGCAGAGGCAGGGTTTTGCCATGTTGCCCAGGCTGGTCTCCAACTCCTGAACCCAGGCAGTCTGCCTGCCACGGCCTCCCAAAGTACTAGGATTAAGCCACTATACCCGGCTGTCTCTATCCTTTCCTCGGACACCGATTCCACCAGCTCATAGGAGATGCTTAATGGATATTAATGGTTTGATTGTCCTCTCCTAGGTTAATGCTCTCCATATGGTCATTGTTTCATCAGCATTAGTAGAATAAAGGAACTACTTTAACAAAATCCTCCTTTTTTTCGAAAAACCTATATAAGATCTCCCACTTCTGTAACAATGTGAAGAGGCTGTCCAAAAGAAAACACTTAGAAGTTTTTTAAATGTTCCTAAACATAAAAATGATTGGTTATCAGAAATAATCTGGAATTTGTTGAGAACATTTGTTTACACTCTTTCTCTTCCAAAAAAAAAAAAAAAACCAGTTTTTTCATGCCTGTAATCGCAGCACTTTGGGAGGCTAAGACGGGCAGATCACGAGGTCAGGAGATCCAGACCATCCTAGCTAACACAGTGAAACTCTGTCTTTACTAAAAATACAAAATGTAGCTGGGCATGGTGGCAGGCGCCTGTAGTACCAGCTACTCAGGAGGCTGAGGCAGGAGAATGGTGTGAACCCAGGAGGCGGAGCTAGCAGTGAGCTGAGATCGCGCCATTGCACTCCAGCCTGGGCAATAGAGCAAGACTCTGTCTCAAAAAAAAAAAAAAGTTTTTTGCCAAGCGTGGTGGCTCCCTTCTGTAATCCCAGCACTTTGGGAGCCTGAGGCGAGCAGATCACTTGAGGTCAGGAGTTCGAGATAAGTCTGGCCAGCATGGTGAAACCCTATGTTTTTTTTTTTCTTAAACGGAGTCTTCCTCTTGTCACCCAGGCTGGAGTGCAATGGTGCAATCTCAGCTCACTGCAACCTCTGCCTCCCGGGTTCAAGCAGTTCTTTTACCCCAGCCTTCTAATTAGCTGGGATTACAGGCACCTGCCACCACACCTGGCTTATTTTTTGTATGTGAAATCCTGTCTTTACTAAAAATACAAAAATGAGCTGTGCATGGCAGCAGGCACCTGTAATCCTTGCTACTAGAGAGGCTGAGATGGTAAAGTCACTTGAATCTGAGAGGCAGAGGTTGCAATAAGCCCTGATCGTGCCACTGCACTCCACCCTGGATGACAGAGCAAGACCCTGTCTCAAAAAAAAATGAAAAGAAAAAGAATGGTTTTTTGTTGTTTTGTTAGAGATGGGGACTTGCTCTGTTGGCCAGGCTGCTGTTCAGTTGTTCAGTCATAGTTCATGGTAACCTCCAACTCCTGGGCTCAAGCAGTCCTCCCAAGTAGATGGGACTACAGACATGCGCCACCACAGCCGGCTAACTTTTTTAAAAATCTTATTGTAAAGACAGGGTCTCACCGTGTTGCCCAGGCTGCTCTCAAACTTCTGGCCTCAAGTGATCCTCCCACTCAGCCTACCAATATGCTGAGATTACAGGCATGAGCCACTGGGCCCAGCCTAAAAGAACGGTTTTTGAAGGGGTTATGTGGAAGATCGCTCCCATCCTTTTATTTTTTTTTGAGCTGAAGTTTCACTCTGTCACCCAGGCTGAAGTGCAGTGATGAGATCTCTGCTCACTGCAACTGCCCCCTCCCGGGATCAAGCAATTCTCCTGCATCAGTTTCCCAAGTAGCTGGGACTGCAGGCACCTGTCACCACACTCGGCTACTTTTTATATTTTTAGTAGAGACAGAGGGTTTCACCATGTTTGCCAGGCTGGTCTCAAACTCCTGACCTCAGGTGATCTGCCTGCCTCAGCCTCCCAAAGTGCTGGGATTACAGGCATGAGCCACCACACCCGGCCGATTGCTCCCATCTTTACGATCGATCATCTTTTACTGTGAATAAATTTATTAGTTATATTTTTAAAATTTATGTTTATCTTATCTTGACCTAATTATCTTTTTATTGCTTGGATGAGTAATCTCCATTCCACTCTTAACATGGGGCATAAAATGTAACTGTGTTTATTCCCTGAGTTGAAGCTCTCCCACTATGTTTGGCCACAAGTAATACAATATATATTTTTACAACTGTATTATGGTTTTTACAATTATTATACAAATCACACGTTTCCATTAAAAAACAACTTGACAAATGCAGGGAAAAAAAAAAGTCACTCATGACCCTCCTCCATTAAATACACCTACTACTAACTCTTTATCTTCTGGTCTCTATTTCTAGATTTACTTATTTAAAATATGGTATTTTTATGTAGTTTGTAACATTTTATACCCTATAAAGGGTGATAAAATTCTCTGATCACTGTATTTTAAAAATGAAGTGAATTGGGCCAGGCTCGGTTGTTCATACCTATAATCCCATAGCACTTTGGGAAGCCAAGGCGGGCAGATCGCCTGAAGTCAGGAGTTCGAGACCAACATGGGGAAACCCTGTCTCGACTAAAAACACAAAATTAGCCGGATGTGGTGGTGCATGCCTGTAATCCCAGCTACTCAGGAGGCTGAGACAGGAGAATCACGTGAACCCCAGGAGGCAGAGGTTGCAGTGAGCTGAGATTGCGCTATTGTACTCCAGCCTGGGCAACAAGAGTGAAACTCTGTCTCAAAAAATAAAATAAAAAATAAAATAAAAAGTGAATTGTTAACCATTTATGGTAGACTTACCATGTGCCAGGCTCTGTACTAGGCACTTGACTAGAATTCTCTTATTTAATGCTGCAAAACTCCCAGTGTGGTTAAGTGCTATCATTGTCCCTCATCTATACAGTGAGCAAGCTGAGCCTCACTGCTGGTAAATGGCAGAGGTGGGGTGAGAACCCAGGCAGCCCAGCCATGAGACCTGTGTTCCTAACCACTGTTCCTCCAGAGCGTGAAGCATGAGCCCTTCCCTGTGTGGCCAGTGTGGGCGGTGGAGAGCAATTTTCATTCTTTTCCTTCACAATAGCAAGATTGAGAAACTCACCAGAAATAGTGTGAATAATCATTTCTGTAGCCCGTATTTACACCTTACAAATTCTGAGCCACTTTCCTTCACTGTCTCTAATCCTCACAAGAAATCTTGATGGTTTGTGTACTGTGACCACCATTTCACAGTTGAGGAAACTTGATCAGAGAGCTCGAGTAACTTCTGCAGAGTCACAGAGCTAGTGACTTGGGGGAGTTAAGAGTCTAACTCCAAGATCTTCTGTCATACTACTTCTCAATTAAAAAAATTTTAAAAATATCTTCTAAAACCTAGATTAAAACAAGAAGAGAATGGTCCTTTGTCATTTGCATATTAGTAATGTTAGCATTTCTGTGGCACCAAGCTGACTGGATCCAGAGTGCATGAGATGCGTTTTGGTGTTGATCTGGGGGGGGAAAGGGTATATTGAGCCTTGGCAGATTTGGCCTGGCACAGCTGGAAAACGAGGCTTCACTCACTTCTTGGAATTGCTCACATTAGAGCCTCTGAAATCAAGTATGTATAAAATAATGATTGCCTAATGAGAAGGCAGATTTGTGTGCACAAAAAGTGTTATTTATAGGAAGCATATCTGTTGTTACCAACCCCAGACATTTTACCAGGCCAAGAAGCTGGTTTATTTAAAATCATAGACCTGAAAAGGTCTTTGGGAATTTAATTGAGACCAGGCATAGTAGGTCACACCTGTAATCCCAGCACTTTGATAGGCCAAGACTGGCAGATCACTCGAGGTCAGGAGTTCGAGACCAGCCTAGCCAATATGGTGAAAACCCGCCTCTACTGAAGATACAAAAATTAAAGCCAGATGTGGTGGCTCATACCTGTAATCCCAGCACTTTGGGAGGCTGAAGAGGGTGGATACCTAAGGTCAGGAGTTCAAGGCCAGCCTGGCCAACATGGCAAAAACCCATCTCTACTAAAAATACAAAAGTTAGCTGGGCCCAATGGCACGCACCTGTAATCCCAGCTACTTGGGAGGCCAAGGCAGAACTGCTTGAACCTGGCAGGCAGAGGTTGATATGAGCCAAGATTGCACCACCGCACTCCAGCCTGGGTGACAGTGAGACTTCGTCTCAAAAAAAAAAGGAAATTTAATTGAGAACACCAAGATCAGGGAAATTTCATTTTCTAAGGAAGTTAGTGAAGGAGAATGATCCAGAAATGTCTGCCCACATCATTTGAGTCTATTGAACCTTCCACTACACATATCATTTTGCTTTACTACTTTTGAAAAGTATAACAAATAGGCCAGAAAGAAATTCATTGCTGATTATGTGGTTTATGGTATGTGTATTTCAATAAATCAAATTTGTCACATTTAAAAATTAGATTTCCAGCCTGGACAACGTGGCAAAACCGCATCTCTACTAAAAATACAAAAAATTACCTGGGCGTAGTGGTGCACATCTGTAGTCCCAGCTACTCAGGAGGGTGAGGTGGAAGGATCAGCTGAGCCTGGGAAGTTGAGGCTGCAGTGAGCTGTGATTCTGCCACTGGACTCCAGCCTTGTTGAGAATGAATGAATTAATAAAAGTTAGAGCTTTAGTATTACAACTCCTTTACAATTTGTCTAGAAGGTTTTCTGGTCTTTATCAGAAAGCCTCCCTGCCCCCCACTCCCCCCAAAAAAATTAGGCTGGGCGTAGTGGCTCATGCCTGTAATCTTAGCACTTTGGGAGGCCAAGGCAGGTGGATCACGAGGTCAGGAGATCAAGACCGTCCTGGCTAACATGGTGAAACCCAATCTCTACTAAAAAATACAAAAAATTAGCCAGATGTGGTGACTTGCACCTGTAGTCCCAGTACTGGGGAGGCTGAGGCAGGAGAATTGCTTGAACCCAGGAGGTGATGGTTGCAGTGAGCCGAGATCACGCCACTGCACTCCGTCCTGGGCCAGAGGGCAAGACTCTATCTCAAAAAAAAAAAAAAAAAAAAAAAAAAAATTAGGGCTTCAATAGAATGGCAATAGTTTTTTGTTTGTTTGTTTTTGAGACAGAGTGTAGCTCTTTCGCCTAGGCTGAAGGGCAGTGACGCGATCTAGGCTAACTGCAAACTCTGCCTCCCAGGTTCATGCCATCTCCTGCCTCAACCTCCCTAGTAGCTGGGACTACAGGTGCCTACCACCAGGCCCAGCTAATTTTTTGCATTTTTAGTAGAGACAGGGTTTCACCATGTCAGCCAGGATGGTCTCGAACTCCTGACCTCGTGATCCGCCCGCCTCGGCCTCCCAAAGTGCTGGGATTACAGGCATGAGCCACCGCGCCCGGCTAGAATGGCAATACTTTTATATTAACTACTCTTCAAACAACTACTATTTGCCTTATTTTTGTCACTGTCTTTTTTTTGTTTTTTTTTTCTAGATTAATGATGTTTTGCAGCAGTTTTCTACGTCTGAAATTTTTTATGTCTCTGGAACCCAGAATTTATTGAGATGGAGGAACCTCCGAAAAACTATCTGAACACAATGGACCTTGAGAAAGACGAACCTCTCAAAAGCACCGGCCCTCAGATTTCTGTTAGTGAATTTTCTTGCCACTGCTGCTATGACATCCTGGTTAACCCCACCACCTTGAACTGTGGGCACAGCTTCTGCCGTCACTGCCTTGCTTTGTGGTGGACATCTTCAAAGAAAACAGAATGTCCAGAATGCAGAGAAAAATGGGAAGGTTTCCCGAAAGTCAATATTCTCCTCAGGTAATGCTCAGCCTGTATTGGTAGCACAGATAGCCCATGAAATGTGGTTTCTCTCTTGCTTTTTTTTTTTTTTTTTTTTTTAAACAGAGATGGGGTCTCGCTATGTTGCCCAGGCTGGTCTCAAACTCCTGACCTCAAGTGATCCTCCCACTTCAGCCTCCCAAAGTGCTGGGATTACAGGTGTGAGCCACCACATCCGGCCAATGGGCTTTCTCTTAATGAGAACAGCAGTGTTTGAAAGGTTGCACACTTGGAATCCACCTCCTTGGGGTCATAGTGGATCTTCTGGAATATGAGTCAGGGAGCTCAAGGAACTGGAAATCCAGATTATCTTCCTCATAGGTGACCATGACTTTTTAAATTATTTATTATGAATGAAGGAAGGAAAGAAGGTCTGGTTAGCCGACCATTGCTGGTAATCCTGTCATAAAGCCCAGACCAGTGGCTCACGCCTGTAATCCCAACACTTTTGGAGGCTAAGGCAGGAACGTTGTTTGACGCCAGAAATTTAGAACCAACCTGGACAACACAGTGAGTCCTTATCTCTACAGAAAGTTTTAAAAGTTAGCCAGGTGTGGTGGCACTTGCCTGTGCTATGCCCAGCTATGCCAGTGGGTGAGATGGGAGGATTGCTTGAGCCTGGGAGTTCGAGGCTGCAGTGAGCTCACACCACTACACTCCAGCCTGGGCAACACAGCAAGACCCTGTCTCAAAAATAAAAAAGGAAAGAAAGCAAATGGTATAACTGTACAATTGTGAATAACTGGTTTGTTGCTGATTTTAATAATCTTTAAATAACCCCAGTTCCAGTTATCACATTAATAGAGTTTCTCATGTGTAGCAACATAGTGCCAAAGCCACCTTTCAGATAGCTTGTTATTTTCTGCTTCCTTGGTTCATAGTGTACCTGTGAAGGCTCTGAGGCTTAAATCCTCTTCCCCCTTCTATTGTCTTAGCAATGTGTGTGCCCTTCTTGATTTCAACAGAGTACTAGAAAGTTCCATAAGGCCGGGTGCAGTGGCTCACGCCTGTAATCCCAGCACTTTGGGAGGCCGAGACAAGCGGATCACAAGGTCAGGAGATCGAGACCATCCCGGCTAACACGGTGAAACCCCGTCTCTACTAAAAATACAAAAAATTAGCCGGGCGTGGTGGCAGGTGCCTGGCAGTTACTCGGGAGACTGAGGCAGGAGAATGGCGTGAACCCAGGAGGTGGAGCTTGCAGTGAGCCGAGATCACGCCACTGCACTCCAGCCTGGGCAACAGAGCGAGACTCCGTTTCAAAAAAAAGAAAAAAGTTCCATGAACCCAATCTTTTCTTTTTCACAAAAAATGTGTTTACACTTTGCTCTTACCTGTCAGTCTTACTTTAGCTGAAGGTTAAATTTAATCTGAAATTAAAGGAGGGTTCTTTGTGTATAACTGAAAATTTAGAAAGTTCCCTACAATTTAAGCTGGTCTTTCTCTTATTACTGAATTTTGCTTTTTTCCCTTCTTATAAACTGATTTTAATAATATAAGATACATATATACATTGTTTCATATATATATGAAATATTTATATATTCATTGGTTATGTTCTTTGAACAAAGTCTCACTCTGTCGCCCAGGCTGGAGTGCAGTGGTGTGACCTTGGCTCACTGCAACCTCCACCTCCTAGGTTCAAGCGATTCTCCTTCCTCAGCCTCCGGAGTAGCTGGGATTACAGGCGCCTGCTACTAGGCCCAGCTAATTTATTGGGTTTTTTTGGTTTGCTTTTTCAGATGGAGTTTCGCTCTTTTCCAGGCTGGAGTGCAATGGCGTAATCTTGACTCACCACAACCTCTCCCTCCCGGGTTCAAGCGATTCTCCTGCCTCAGCTTCCCTAGTAGCTGGGATTACAGGAACCTGCCACACGCCCAAGTAATTTTATATTTTTAGTAGAGATGGGGTTTCCCCATGTTGGTGAGGCTAGTCTCAAACTCCTTCCGTCAGGTGATCCGCGCGCCTTGGCCTCCCAAAGTGCTGGGATTATAGGCGTGAGCCACCGCGCCTGGCAAATGTTTGTATTTTCAGTAGAGACAGGGTTTCATGATTTTGGCCAGGCTGGTCTCGAACTCCTGACCTCACCCGTCTTGGCCTCCCAAAGTGCTGGGATTACAGGCATGAACCACTGCTTAAAAATACTTTTAAACATACATGCATGTGCCAGGCTGGGCACGGTGGCTCACTCCTGCAATCCCAGTACCTTGGGAGGGCTGAGGCAGGCAGATCTCATGAGGCCAGGAGTTTAAGACCAGCCTGGCCAACATGACCAAAAATACAAAATTAGCCTGGTGTAATGGCGCATGCCTATAATCCCAGCTACTCAGGAGGCTGAGACATGAAAATCACTTGAAGGACGTGGAGGTTGCAGTAAGCTGAGATCAGGACACTGCGTTCCAGCCTGGGTGACAGAGCAAGACTTTGTCTCAAAAAAAAAAAGTGCCAAGAGAAAATGCAAGTATTTTCTCACCTCATTGATGTGCTGTCTGCATGGTTCTGCAGTTTACTATTTTAAATCAACTAGTAAACGTATATCATCAGGTTGGTGCAAAAGTAATTGTGGTTTTTACCATTGAAAGTAATGGTAGGCTGGGTGCAGTGGCTCATGCCTGTAATCCTAGCACTTTGGGAGGCCGAGGTGGACAGATTGCCTGAGCTCAGGAGTTCGATACCAGCCTGGGCAACATAGTGAAAACCCATCTGTACTAAAAATAAAAAATTATCTGGGCGTGGTGGTGCGCACCAGTGAGCCAAGATTGCGCCACTGTACTCCAGCCCCAGCCTGGGCAACAGAGTAAGACTCCGTCTCATTAAAAAAAAAAAAAAGAAAGAAAGTAATGGTAAACAACCTAATAGATTGTTTCAATTTTTTTGCTTTTACCCACAGGACTATAGTATATTTCTTGTCAATTCTCCTAGGGTAACTATATATCATTAAATATTGACTATCAGGGTTTTTTTGGCCTCTAAACATTATATTTAGTCAAACAACTGTCTTAATTTTTTTTTTCTATTCTCCATAGGGATGCCATTGAAAAGTTATTTCCCGATGCCATTAGAATGAGATTTGAAGACATTCAGCAGAATAATGATATAGTTCAAAGCCTTGCAGCCTTTCAGAAATATGGGAATGATCAGATTCCTTTAGCTCCTAACACAGGCCGGGCGAATCAGCAGAGGGGAGGGGGATTCTTTTCCGGTGTGCTCACAGCTTTAACTGGAGTGGCAGTAAGTCGATCACTGTGTTCCTCTGTGCCCCTCACACCTCACCCCCCAAACCCTGATTTCCCCTGAAGTCAGTTCTATTGAAATCACTTAAATAATTGATGATGTGACTGCATGTAATTACTGTGTACATTGAAATCTGCTGGGTTCTATGATTTCTTCAGGAATGTTGCTTACTCCGGTAGATCAGATCATAGTACCTAGTAAATGGAGAAAGGTGGTAGAACTGGAATTCAAGACCATGTCTGCCTTGGTAATACAATCTTTTTTTGTCTTTTTTTTTTTTTTTTTTGAGACGGAGTCTTGCTCTGTCGCCGGGGCTGGAGTGCAGTGGCCGGATCTCAGCTCACGGCAAGCTCCGCCTCCCGGGTTCACGCCATTCTCCTGCCTCAGCCTCCCGAGTAGCTGGGACTACAGGCGCCCGCCACCTCGCCCGGCTAGTTTTTTGTATTTTTAGTAGAGACGGGGTTTCACCAGGTTAGCCAGGATGGTCTCGATCTCCTGACCTCGTGATCTGCCCGTCTCGGCTTCCCAAAGTGCTGGGATTACAGGCTTGAGCCACCGCGCCCGGCTTTTTTTTTTTTTTGAGATGGACTCTTGCCCTGTCGCCCAGGCTGGAGTGCAGTGGTGCGATCTAGGTAAAAGCTTTCTTTTAGGGAGGTGAAAATGTACTAACACCAGCTGTGGTGATGATTACAGATATTTGTGAACACATTAAAAACCATGGATTGTGCACTTCAAATGTGTGAATTTTATGTGGATGATCTCTCTCTTTTTTTTTTTTTTTTTAATTGAAGTTTTGCCCTGTTGCCTAGGCTAGAGTGCAGTGGCATGATCTCGGCTCACTGCAGCCTCCACCTCCCGGATTCAAGTGATTGTCCTGCCTCAGCTTCCTGAGTAGCTGGGATTACAGGCTTGTTCCACCGCAACAGGCTACTTTTTGTATGATTAGTAGAGATGGGGTTTCACCATGTTGGCCAGGCTGTCCTGGAACTCCTGACCTCAAGTGATCCGCCCGCCTCAGACTCCCCAAGTGCTGGGATTATAGGTGTGAGCTACCACGCCTCGCCTTCCTTGGTAATACAATCTTAAGAACCCATCAGTTTACTAACTTCAAATGTGGAGACTATTTTCTTTCAAAGTTCTATGTGTAAAAAATCGAAATGCGTTTCCAGTAGAAAAGGCACAAGTCAGATATGTTGAGCAAGTTGATGGAGTCAAGGCACCACCTGCTCCCAGGTGCCTGAGATGAATCGTGTTCTTGCCTCTGTGCCCTCACTGCCCGGCAATCAGCAGAGAGAGGCACCCAAGGAGAGCTGTGCTCCCCAGCTCTCTGTGGCAGTGGCGTTTCCCTGCTTCTGTGTACAGACTCCACACCATTCCCTATGAGCTCAACCTCTTCCTTTTCCTGCCTCCCACCCACATCTTTAGAAACTGGCATCTCTGCCTCTTCGTGGTCTAAAGTCCCTGTCACTCTTCCGCAGGTGGTCCTGCTTGTCTATCACTGGAGCAGCAGGGAATCTGAACACGACCTCCTGGTCCACAAGGCTGTGGCCAAATGGACGGCGGAAGAAGTTGTCCTCTGGCTGGAGCAGCTGGGCCCTTGGGCCTCTCTTTACAGGGAAAGGTTTTTATCTGAACAAGTAAATGGAAGGTGAGGAGCAAAGCCTTCTGACACACCATGGACATTTTAGAAAACAGCTTTATGGAGATATAATCCAGGCTAGGCGCAGTGGCTCACACCTGTATTCCCAGCAGTTTGGGAGGCCGAGGCGGATGGATCATTTGAGGTCAGTAGTTTGAGACCAGCCTGACCAATACGATGAAACCCCATCTCTACTAAAAATATTTTTAAAAATTAGCCGGGCGTGGTAGTGCACACCTGTCATCCCCATCTATTCGGGAGGCTGAGACAGGAGAATCACTTGAACCTAAGAGGTGGAGGTTGCAGTGAGCCAAGATCATGCCACTGCACTCCAGCCTAGGCAACAGGGCAAGACATCATCTCAGAAAAAAAAGAGAGGTGTACAATCCACATAAAATTCACACATTTGAATTGCAGAATCCATGGTTTTTAATGTGTTCACAAATAGTGTAATTATCACCACAGCTGATTTTAGAACATTTTCATCACCCTAAAAGAAAGCTTTTACCCTTTAGTCAACCCTCCTTTCTCCCCAACCCCCAGCCCCTGGAAACCATTCTACTTTCTGTCTCTACAGATGTGTCTATTCTGGACTTTTCATGTGCGCGGATTCATACAGCGTGTGGTGTTTGTGTCTGGCTTTTTCACTTAGCATAATTTTCTTTCAGGGTTTACCCACGACATGCCATGTGTCAGTACTTCATTCCTTTTTATGGCTGAATAATAATTCTACTGTAAGAGTATACCGTATTTTATTCAGCCATTCATTCGTTGCTGGACATTTGGGTTGATTCCATTTTTTGGCTATTATGAATAATGATGCTATGATCGTTCACGTGCAGATTCTTGCATGAACATGTATTTTCAATACTGTCTTGGAGTGGAATGACTGAGTCATAGGGTAAGTCTATTCTGACTCTATGTTTAACTATCAAACTATTTTCCACAGCAGCTATACCGTGTAATGTCCAGGTCATTTAAATTTCTTTGTTGCTTCCAGATTATAAAATTGTGTAAGGAAAAATTCTCTCTAATCACAAGAATAAACACAGAAGACTTTTGTGACCAAATGTATGGGGTTCTCCCACACACACCCAACAGCAGCCACCAGCTGGATGTCCTCTAATTCAGTTCCCACACTGACTACCCAGAGATACTGTCAGATCCCACAGGGTGAGGGCTCTGCCCCCAAGATTGCCCTGACTAATTCTAGTCACAAATCCAGGCTTCCAGAGTTTCTGACCCACCAGCTTCAAGTTGGAGTTCCCATGATTCCCTCTTTGGGTTCAAATTAATTTGCAGGAGCAGCTCACAGAACTCAAGGAAATGTGTAACTTTCACTGGTTTATTATAAAGGATATTGCAAAAGATACAGATGAAGAGACACTTAGGGCGAGGTGTGGGGGAAAGGGCACAGAGCTTCCATGCTCTCCATGGGTGCGCTCCCCCCAGGAAGCGCACATGCTCAGCTGTCCAGAAGCTCACTGAATCCTGTCCCCTTGAGTATTTTGTTTTTGTTTTTTCAGACAGGGTCTCACTCTGTAGCCCAGGCTGGAGTGCAGTGGCACAACCTCGACTCACTGCAAACTCTGCCTCTCGGGCTCAAGGAGTCCTCCTGCCTCAGCCTCCCAAGTAGCTGGGACTACAGGCGCGTGCCACCACGTCCAGCTAATTTTTGTATTTTTTTTTTTTGAGACGGAGTCTCGCTCTGTCGCCCAGGCTGGAGTGCAGTGGCCGGATCTCAGCTCACTGCAAGCTCCACCTCCCGGGTTCATGCCATTCTCCTGCCTCAGCCTCCCGTGTAGCTGGGACTATAGGCGCCTGCCACCGCACCCGGCTAATGTTTGTATTTTTAGTAGAGACGGGGTTTCACCGTGTTAGCCAGGATAGCCTCAATCTCCTGACCTCGTGATCCACCCGTCTCGGCCTCCAAAGTGCTGGAATTACAGGCGTGAGCCACCGCGCCTGGCAATTTTTGTATTTTTAATAGAGACAGGGTTTTGCCATGTCACCCAAGCTGGTCTTGAACTCCTGGACTCAAACGATCCGCCCGCCTGAGCCTCCCAAAGTGTTGTGATTATAGGCATGAGCCCCTGCACCCTCCTCATGGAAGATTCTTAAGACCCACAATCAGAAAGATAGGAAAAGATTAGAGTGAAAGGAGAGCAGGAGGTCAGATGCCTGCATGGAGGCCTGACTTGCCCAACTTTTTTTTTTTTTTTTTTTTTTTAGATGGAGTCTCGCTCTGTCGTTCAGGCTGGAGTGTAGTGGTGTGATCCCGGCTCACTGCAACCTCCGCCTCCTGGGTTCAAGCAGTTCTCCTGCCTTAGCCTCCCAAGTAGCTGGGATTGCAAGCGCCTGCTACCATGCTCAGCTCATTTTTGTATTTTTAGTAGAGATAGGGTTTCACTGTGCTGACCAGGCTGGTGTTGAACTCCTGACCTCAGTGCTGGGATTACAGGCATGAGCCACCATGCTGGGCCTCCAACATTTTAACACAGATTTGAGTAAGGGATATAGCAGCTATGATCCGGGAACTATGGATGAAAGCCAATATATAAGACCACATTAATATATATTTATTTTTATTTTATTTTTTTAAGATGGTGTCTTACTCTGTCTCCCAGGTTTAAGTGCAGTGGCAGTGATCTTGGCTCACTACAACCTCCGCCTCCCAGGTTCAGGTGATCCTTCTGCCTCAACTTCCTGAGTAGCTGGGATTATAGGTGCCTGCCATCATGCCTGGCTAATTTTTGTATTTGTAGTAGAGATGGGGTCTCGCTATGTTGTCCAGGCTGGTCTGAAACTCCTGACCTCTGGTGATCCACCCACCTCGGCCTCCCAAAGTGCTGGGATTACACGTGTGAGCCACGACATCTGGCAAATAGATATTTTTATTTTTTAAAAAATAATATAGAACTCTGTGATATTTTTTTTTTTTTTTTTTTTTTTTTTTTTTTTTTTTTTTTTTTTTTGAGGCGGAGTCTCGCTCTGTCGCCCGGGCTGGAGTGCAGTGGCCGGATCTCAGCTCACTGCAAGCTCCGCCTCCCGGGTTTACGCCATTCTCCTGCCTCAGCCTCCCGAGTAGCTGGGACTACAGGCGCCCGCCACCTCGCCCGGCTAGATTTTTTTTTTGTATTTTTAGTAGAGACGGGGTTTCACCGTGTTAGCCAGGATGGTCTCGATCTCCTGACCTCGTGATCCGCCCGTCTCGGCCTCCCAAAGTGCTGGGATTACAGGCTTGAGCCACCGCGCCCGGCCAGAACTCTGTGATATTGAAAGTGACATACTCTTGTAATCCTACTCTTCAGAAAACTATCTTGCTAGACTAACTTTTCCAGATGTTTCAGTACTTATACAGATAGAAATATATAAATGTGTTTTTTAATTTAAACTGGAAATATGATTGTACTAAACATACAAACCTGTGTTTGTGTGTATACGTGTATATATATATATATATATTTACATCCATATCCACCACCTAAGGGTGTTACATATAACATCACACAGTGATAAGAGTAGCTGCTCTCCCTAATTCATTTGTTTCAGACACCCACTTCACCCACTGCCTGGCTGCCTGACTGCCACCCCTCCTACTCCAGTGACTTTTTCCCTCCTCTCCACTCAGTTTTCAACATGACTCTGTTTTGAGAAAATGACATGCTTCTACTTTAATTAGCTTTATATAGAAATTCACCTCCCCCAAAATTATGGTATAAAAATTTCTCTGCCTAGTTAGTAAATGTATTTTTACATAGTTTTCTAGAGGACAAATTCCTGGAACTGGAATTGCTGGGCCAAAGGTAGTAAATCTGTACAAATTTAATAACCATCACCAAATTACCCATAAAAGGACCATCAATTAACACTACTCAACCAGTAGTTGCATATGCTTGTTAATAGCTCTCTGGCCAGCTTATAGTGATGTTTTTAATGATGAATCACTGTGGAGGAGAATTTGTGTTTTCTCGTTTTTTTAAAATTTAATTTAATTTAATTTAATTTAATTTAATTTTGTTTTATTTTATTTTTTGAGACAGAGTTTCACCCTTGTTACTCAGGCTGGAGTTCAATGGCATGATCTTGGCTCACTGCAACCTTCACCTCCTGGGTTCAAGCAATTCTCCTGCTTCAGCCTCCCGAACAGCTGGGATTACAGGCGCATGCCACCACGCCCGGCTAATTTGTATTTTTAGTAGAGACCAGGTTTCACCACGTTGGCCAGGCTGGTCTCAAACTCCTGACCTCAGATGATCTACCCGCCTCAGCCTCCCAAAGTGCTGGATTACAGGCATGAGCCACCGCCCCCAACCAGAAATTGTGTTTTCTAAGGAGGAAAGCAGATACAGGATCTCCAATACTTTTTATTAAATTAAATCCCTACCTTAAAACAACTACTCTTTTTTCTTCAAGAGACGGAGTCTCTTTCTGTCACCAAGGCTAGAGTGCAGTAGCAATATCGTAGCTCACTACAGCCTCAAAGTCCTGGGCTCAAGCAATCCTCTTGTCTCAGCCTCCCATGTAATTAAAACAACAGGTGCATGCCACCGTGCCTGGCTAATCTTTTTGCAGAGACAGGGTCTCACTGTGTTGTGCAGGCTGGTCTCAAACTCCTGGGCTCAAGTGATCCTTCTGCCTCAGCCTACCAAAGCACTGGGATTATAGATGTGAGCCACTGTGCCCATCTAAGAACTATTCTTTTTTTTTTTTTTTGAGGCGGAGTACTCGCTCTGTCGCCCAGGCTGGAGCGCAATGCCACGATCTCTGCTTACTGCAAGCTCCGCCTGCTGGGTTCACGCCATTCTCCTGCCTCAGCCTCCCAAGTAAATGGGACTATAGGCGCCCGCCACCACGCCCGGCTAATTTTTTGTATTTTTAGTAGAGACGGGGGTTTCACCGTGTTAGCCAGGATGGTCTCGATCTCCTGACCTTGTGATCCGCCTGCCTCAGCCTTCCAAAGTACAAACTCTTCTTAATGTTGTAATGTTTTATTGGATTTCCTTCTAATTTTTCCTGTACATACACACAGTTTTAAAAATAGAGTAATACGTGAGAGATCAGAGCATATAACTGAAAGATCAAAGGCTTAGGAACAAAACAGACCTAGGAATGACTTGGGAAGGTCACCTTATTTCTCTAAGTGAGTTTTCTTTTCTTTTTCTTTTTCTTTTTTTTTTTTTTTTTTTTGAGATGGAGTCTCGCTCTGTCGCCCAGGCTGGAGTGCAGTGGCGCAATCTCGGCTCACTGCAAGCTCTGCCTCCCGGGTTCACGCCATTCTTTTTTTTTTTTTTTTTGAGATGCAGTCTCACTCTTCGCCTGGGCGGGAGGCTGGAGTGCAGTGGCGAGATCTTAGCTCACTGCAACCTCCGCCTCCCAGGTTCAAGCAATTCTCATGCCTCAGCCTCCCAAGTACCTGGGATTACAGGTGTGCGTTAATTTTTGTACTTTTAATAGAGACGTGGTTTTACCATGTTGGCCAGGCTGGTGTTAAACACCTGATTTCAGGTGATCTGCCAGCCTCAGCCTCCCAAAGAGCTGGGATTATAGGCATGAGCCACCGCGTCCAGCGAAAGCGAGTTTTCTGATCTACAAAAGCAGCAAAATGCTACCTACCATGAATGATTGTTATACGGATCAGTGATGACTTATGAAAGTATTTACAGATGGTCACTGGTAAATAGTAAGCATTCAATTATTTGCTGCTATTGATGTTGTTAAATGTGAAATGTCTCAAGCCTACAGTATTTATGTTGATAAGATGGAACTCTTGAGTGTAGAGAGTTTGTTCCAGTATATAATCGCAAAATAAATCTCCTCCTATCCCTCCACAGGTTGCTTTTAACTTTGACAGAGGAAGAATTTTCCAAGACGCCATACACCATAGAAAACAGCAGCCACAGGAGAGCCATCCTCATGGAGCTAGAACGTGTCAAAGCATTAGGCATGAAGCCCCCCCAGAATCTCTGGGAATATAAGGTGAACACTTTAATGGGTTTTTTTTTTTTTTGTAGTTTTTTTTTTTCTTTTTTTTTGCTTTTTATTTTTATATTTTGTTAATTTGTTTTTTAATTTCAGGATTTTCTTTTTTATTTTTGATTGTTTATTTACTTATTTATTTATTTTATTTTGAGACACAGTCCTGCTCTGTCGCCCAGGCTGGAGTGCAGTGGCACAATCTCAGCTCAGTGCAACCTCTGCCTCCCAGGTTCAAGTGATTCTCCTACCTGAGCCTCCAGAGTAGCTGGGATTACCCCACCCAGCTAATTCTTTCCTTCCTTCCTTCCTTCCTTCCTTCCTTCCTTCCTCCCTCCCTCCCTCCCTCCCTCCCTCCCTTCCTCCCTCCCTTCCTCCCTTCCTCCCTTCCTTCCCTTTTCTTTCTTTTTGTTTTTGTTTTTCTTTGTTTCTGGCTCACTGCAACCTCCACCTCCCAGGTTCAAGAGATTCTCCTGCCTCAGCCTCAGGAGCAGCTGGGATTACAGTTACACGTGACCACGCCCAACTAATGTTTATGTTTCTAGTAGAGATGGGGTTGCAGGATGTTGGCCAGGCTGATCTCAAACTCCTGACCTCAGGTGATCCGCCCATCTCCTGACCTCAGCTTCCCAAAGTGCCGGGATTACAGGCGTGAGCCACTGCGCACAGCCTGTTTTACAAACAAATAAGGAAAGAGATGCTTATGTGTTTTGGGGACCTTGAATTGTTAGAATATCACTGGACGACAATTTGTCAATAACATTTCAGTTTAAACCGCATCTGCTCTTTAAGCCAGCATTTTACTCCTTTGCACTTGGAATGGAGGCAGTACAGCATGGTGATCAAGAGTGAGGCTCTGGGCTGGGTGCAGTGGCTCACAACTGTAATCCCAGCACTTTGGGAGGCCGAGGCAGGGGGGGATGACCTGAGGTCAGCAGTTTGAGATCAGCCTGACCAACGTGGTGAAACCCTATCTGTACTAAAATCACAAAAATTAGCTGGGTGTGGTGGCGCACGCCTGTAGGTCCATTTACTTGGAGGCAGGAGAAATGCTTCAACCTGGGAGGTTGAGGCTGCAGTAGCCAAGATCACACCGCTGCGCTGCAGCCTGGAGGACAGAGCAAGACTCCATCTCAAAAAAAAAAAAAAAAAAAAAAAAACAAAGAACAGAAACAAAAAGAGTAATGCTGTGGGCTGGGCATGATGGTTCACAACTATAATGCTAGTACGTTGGAAGGCTGAGGTGAGAGGATTGCTTGAGCCCAGGAGTTCAAGACTAGCCTGGGTAACATGGGAAGACCCCATCTCTACAAAAAGTACACACACAAAAAAAATTGGTTGAGTGTGGTGGTGCCAGCCATTTGCGAGGCTGAGGCTGCAGTAAACCATGATCAAGCCACTGCACTCCAGCCTGGGCGACAGAGTGAGACCCTGTTTCAGAAAAAAAGTAAGGCCCTGGCACTAGCCTGCCTGGGCCAGCTCCTTCAAGACACACCACCTGTTGGAACACCAGCAAGTACCTGCGCCTCTCCTTGCCTGTTTCCTCCTGGGTAAATAACCTTAGAGGGTCATTGTGTGACTCCAATATTTGATTAACAGAAAGTCATTAAAGAAGTTATTCACTGTAGCATTGTTGGTAATTGCAGGGAGTAGAAAACAACCTAAGTACCCCTCATTAGGAACAAGCTGAATAAATAAGGCACACCCATGTGGGCAGCCACTGGAAAAGGGGACAAAGACTTTGTGTTCATAAGGAACGTTGGGCCAGGCACAGTGGCTCGAGCCTGTAATACCAGCACTTTGGGAGGATGAGGTGGGTGGATTACTTGAGGCCAGGAGTTCCAGACCAGACTGACCAACATGGTGAAACCCTGTCTTGCTAAAAATACAAAAATTAGCGAGGTGTGGTGGTGGGTGCCTATAATCTCAGCTACTCAGGAGGCTACGGCAGGAGAATTGCTTGAACTCAGGAGGCGGAGGTTGCAGTGAGCTGAGATGGTGTCACTGCACTCCAGCCTGAGTGACAGAGTGAGACACTGTCTCAAAAAAAAAATGCTTGTTTACTATGTGCATGTATTACCTTAATAACTAGTTTCAAATATCGTAAAGAATACATGTGGAGTTCCTGAAATAGAATGTTTGTTATTTTTTGTGTTACTGGTTTTTTGTTTTGTTTTGTTTTGTTTTTTTGAAACGGAGTCTTGCTCTGTCGCCCAGGCTGGAGTGCAGTGGCGCGATCTCAGCTCACTGCAAGCTCCACCTCCCGGGTTCACGCCATTCTCCTGCCTCAGCCTCCCAAGTAGCTGGGACTACAGGTGCCTGCCACCAAACCTGGCTAATTTTTGTATTTTTAGTAGAGACGGAGTTTCACTGTGTTAGCCGGGATGGTCTCCATCTCCTGACCTCATGATCCACCCGCCTTGGCCTCCCAAAGTGCTGGGATTACAGGCGTGAGCCACTGCACCTGGCCTGTTTTTGTTTTTTTGAGGCAGAGTCTCACTGTTGCCCAGACTGGAGTGCAATGGTGTGACATTAGCTCACTACAACCTCCGCCTTCCAGGTTCAAGCGATTCTCATACAGCCTCCAGAGTAGCTAGGAATACATGCACGTGCCACCATGCCGGGCTAACTTTGTATTTTTAATAGAGACAGGGTTTTACCATGTTGGCCAGGCTAGGCTTGAACTCCTGACCTCAGGTGATCCGCCCTCGTCAGCCTCCCAAAGTGCTGGGATTACAGGCGTGAGCCACCATGCCCAGCCAAGCTGCCATATTTTTCATAGGTAAATATTTCAGCATTAATCTCTTAAAAAAAAAAAAAAAAAAAAATTTTTGTAAAGGAGTCTCACTGTGTTGCCCAGGCTGGTCTCAAATTCCTGGTCAAGCAATCCTTCTACCTCAGCCTCCCAAGTAGCTGGGACTACAGGCAAAGGCTACTGAAGCAGCTACATTGTCTGGGGTAAAAAAACCGGGGTTTGTCATCTTGCACCAGGAAAATTTAGGACACATACACACAAGAGGAGTTGAGCAGAGGTTTAATAGGCAAAAGTAAGAGAAAGGAAAACAGCTCTGTCTCTAGTGTGAGAGAGGGGACTTCTAAGAGGAAAAGACTGGTGGGCAGCAGATGCGCTGGAATTTTTCGTCAGGTTTGAGGAGGCGGTGTCTGGTTTACATAGGGCTCACAGATTAGTTCGACCAGGTATGATGTTTCCGTAGTAGGAAGGGTGGCCACCCCACCCTAATCTTATTATGCAAATGAACTTTCTGTCACCTTGGCTGGTGCTATCTTGTCTGCTCCTTACTGTACTGTACCTGTGGCTGACAAAGAGAAGGGAAGATGGAGCCGCTATCTTGAACATGATTGATCTAACTGCCGGCATCTATGTTTGCAGTTCCATTTTGTAGGCTGCTGTTTGTTAGAAAGGAAAATGATTTGAGGCTGCTTTTCATTAAAAGGAAAACCTTACTGAGGACTCCGGTACCCTCACTATCTGCCTGAGTAATTTCTTCTTAACTCCTGTATCACTACCATGTCCTGCTTGAAAAGTAAAGACTTTTTAAATGACGAAATTACAATATCACCACTGTACACCCCTCCACCAATGAATAGTAATTCTGAATTTTTTTTTTTTTTTTTTGAGATGGAGTTTTGCTCTTGTCGCCCAGGCTGGAGTGCAATGGCACAATCTCAGCTCACTGCAAATTCCGCCTCCTGGGTTCAAGCGATTCCCCTCCCGTCCTGAGTAGCTGGGATTACAGGTGTGCGCCTCCATGCCCAGCTAATTTTTTGTATTTTTAGTAGAGATGGGATTTCACCATGTTGGCCAGGCTGATCTCAAATTGCTGACCTCAGGTGATCCACCCGCCTCGGCCTCCCAAAGTGCTGGGATTACAGGCATGAGCCACTGCACCCGGCCAATTCTCTGATATTATTAAATAACTTGTCAACTTTCAAATATCTCACTTTTTCTTCAAAGTGGATTTGTTGCAATTGGGGTCCAAACAAGGTCTGTCTTTAGTTCTTATGTCTCTTAAGTCTCTTAGTTTATGGATTCTCTCTTCCTCTGTTTGTTACCCCACATTTATTTCAACAAAGAAACTAGATCATTTTGTCGCATAGACTGTTCCACATTTTGAATTTAGCTGATTTTCAGTCACCTAGCAGGCCCCTCTGCCCCCCTACCTATCCAGAAATCTGGTAGTTAGATCTAGAGACTTACTTCAGTTCAGGGTTGCCAAAGCCAGGTTTGGCAAGACTGTTTCATAGGTGGTGGTGGTGGTTTGTTTCATTAAGAGGCTCATAACGTCCAGTGTTCTCTTTAACAGATGGCAGCAGCCCTGTGATCATGATTGGTTAGATCTGTCATTAGGGTTACAAACCAGTGATAATAAATCACTGCTTCTTCATTGCTTCTTCATTTAGTAGCTGAAATAAATCTTTAAGAAAAGAAATTTTTCCTCATCCTTTGATTACCCTGAATATAGTTTGTACTAGAAAGGCAGGTTAAATGCTTGATGCTTTCCTTTTATTTGTCAGTTTCAGAATAGTGACCTGGTTCACTACTGTCTACTAAAGGTGGCCACTTTCTTTCTTCAGGATCGTAAGCGGGATTTTAGCATTCTTGATGTGTTTCAGTATATTTTAATGATTATACTTGTTGATGCTCAAGTTATCCTTTTTTGAGTAGGAGCCTCCTCAAATTATTTTCTGAGTTTTTTGTTTTTTGTTTTTTTAATTTAACTTTTTAATTGAGGTAGAATGTACTTGCTAGTGAGCCCTCTTTTAAGAGATGGGGCCGGGTGTGGTGGCTCATGACTGTAATCCCAGCACTTTGGGAGGCAGAGGTGGGCAGATCACCTGAGGTCAGGACGGAGTTCCAGATTAGCCTGACCAACATAGTGAAACCTCGTCTGTACTAAAAATACAAAAATTAGCTGGGTGTGGTGGTGCGCGCCTGTAATCCCAGCGTGCACCACCACACCTCAGAAGACTGAAGCAAGAGAATTGCTTGAACCCAGGAGGCAGAGGTTTCAGTGAACCATTGCACTCCAGCCTGGGCGACAGAGTGAGACTCCATCTCAAAAAAAAAAAAAAAAAAGATGGGTCTTGCTCTGTCACCCAGGCTGGAGTGCAGTAGCACGATCATGACTCACTGCAGCCTCAAACTCCTGGGCTCCAGTGATCCTCCCATCTCAGCCTCTCTAGCAGATGGGATTACAGGCACACACCACCGTGCCTGACTAATTTTTTTTTTTTTTTTTAATAGAAATGAGGTCTCATTTTGTTTCCCAGGCTTGTCTCAGACTCGTAGCTTCAAGCAGTCCTCCCACCTTGGCCTCCCAAAGTGCTTTTATTACAGGCATAAGCCACCATGCCTGACCTTAGTTCTTTTGATGTGACCTCATTGGTGTTTGATAGTTTCCCTTCTCATGTGTCAAGATGGTCAGGTTAGTCCTGTACCTTTCTTGCCCCAGACTTGGAAATCTGCCATTTCACTAGTTGGATCTTTTCTTAAAATCTTTAGATTTTCTTAAAATCACTTTAGAAAATATCAGATATAAACAAAAATAAAGGGACAAATGTATTTAGAGCCAGTTTCAGTGATGACTAACTCATGGCCATTCCTACTTCCTTACTACCCCTCTACTTACACCCCAAACCCGGGATTATTTTAAAGCATACCCCAACATCATCTTACTCCACCCCTAAATACTGTAGTATGCATTTCTTTCTTCTTCTTCTTTTTTTTTTTTTTGATACCAAGTCTCGCTCTATCACCCAGGCTGGAGTGCAGTGGCACAATCTCTGCTCAATGCAACATCCACCTCCCAGTTTCAAGAAATTCTCCTGCCTCAGCCTTCTGAGTAGCTGGGACTATAAGTGCCCACCACCATGCCTGGCTAATTTTTGTATTTTTAGTAGAGACAGGGTTTTGCCATGTTAGCCAGGCTGGTCTCGAACTCCTAACCTCAAGTCATCCACCCGCCTGAACCTCCCAAAGTGCTGGGATTATGGGTGTGATCCACCACACCCGGCCTGTAGTATGCAATTTTTATTTATTTATTTATTTTTGAGATGGAGTCTCGCTCTGTCGCCAGGATGGAGTGCAGTGGCGTGATCTTGCCTCACTGCAACCTCCACCTCCCGGATTCAAGCGATTCTCCTGCCTCAGCCTCCTGAGTAGCTGGGACTACAGGTGCCCACCACCACGCCTGGCTAATTTTTTTTGTATTTTTAGTAGAGACGGGTTTCACTATGTTGGTCAGGCTGGTCTCGAACTCTTGACCTCAAGCAATCTGCCTGCCTCAGCCTCCCAAAGTGCTGGGATTACATGTGTGAGCTGTCACGCCCGGCAGTGTTGAATGTTTTAACAGGTTTTGTTGAGGTAAAATTGATATACACCTACTTAAAGTGTATGATGTGATAAGTTTTAACATATGCACACCCATGAAACCATCACCACAATGAAGATGGGGAACATCTCAGTCACTCCCAGAAGTTTCCTCCTGTCCCTGTTAAGCCCTCCCTCCCAGCCCTCCCAATTCCAACAAGGATGCAGTGATCTCCACTGGGCACTGGGGATTTAATTTGCATTTTTCATTTAATTTGCATTCACATGCTTATTTGCCATCTTTATATCTTCTGTGGTAAAGTGCTCATTTTATTTTGATGCTACTAAGAATCAAATAAATTGAATTTTTTTTTTTTTTTTTGAGATGGAGTTTTGTTCTTGTCACCCAGGCTGGAGTGCAATGGCAAGATCTCAGCTCACTGCAACCTCTGCCTCCTGGGTTTAAGTGATTGTCCTGTCTCAGCCTCCCGGGTAGCTAGGATTACAGGCGCTTGCCACCACGCCCACCTAATTTTTGTGTTTTTAGTAGAGACGGGGTTTTATCATATTGGTCAGGCTGGTCTCGAACTCCTGACCTCAGGTGATCCACCTACCTTGGCCTCCCAAAGTGCTGGGATTACAGGTGTGAGCCGCTGCACCCAGCCTTTTTTTTTTTTTTAAGAGACAAGGTCTTAGGCTGAGCGTGGTGGCTCACACCTGTAATCCCAGCACTTTGGGAGACCGAGGCAGGTGGATCACCTGAGGTCAGGAGTTCAAGACCAGCCTGGCCAACATAGTGAAACCCTGTGTCTACTAAAAATACAAAAGTTAGCCAGGCGTGGCATTACTCACTTGTAATCCCAACTACTTGGGAGGCTGAGGCAGGAGAATTGCTTGAATCCGGGAGGTAGACGTTGCAGTGAGCCAAAAATGTACCACTGCACTCCAGCCTGGACGACACAGCAAGACTCTGTCTCAAAAAATTAAGAGACAGGGTCTTGCTTTGTCGCTCAGGCTGGTCTTTAACTCCTGGCCTCAGGCAATCCTCTTGCCTCACAAAGTGTTAGGATTACAGGTGTGAGCCACCGCGCTTAGCCTGAGTCATCTATTCAGTTACTTTTATAATAAGGAAGTAAACACTTACTGTAGTGATTTACAAAAGTGAAGAAAATGAAAATGGCTATGTGAATTCCATGTTAAGAATCTGCTGTAACCGGCCGGGCGCGGTGGCTCAAGCCTGTAATCCCAGCACTTTGGGAAGCCGAGACGGGCGGATCACGAGGCCAGGAGATCGAGACCATCCTGGCTAACACGGTGAAACCCCGTCTCTACTAAAAAATACAAAAAACTAGCCGGGCGAGGTGGTGGGCGCCTGTAGTCCCAGCTACTCGGGAGGCTGAGGCAGGAGAATGGCGTGAACCCGGGAGGCGGAGTTTGCAGTGAGCGGAGATCCGGCCACTGCACTCCAGCCCGGGCGACAGAGCGAGACTCCGTCTCAAAAAAAAAAAAAAAAAAAAAAGAATCTGCTGTAACCATAGATTTCACTGGTTTCACTATTATACTCAATGCAGTACTAAACATCTTGTATATAAAGTCTGTATTTCAGATTCTTTGCAGTAAGTGGTGCCCACTTACAGAGTGATTGAATTAAACAATTTTAAAACTCTGATACCTTTTTCAGAGTTAAAAAGGCTATATTCTGCAAGGAGGGTGCAAGAGTATGCTTTTCAACCCTCCCCCAGCTATAGCTAGAGATTGGATCTTTTTTTTTGAGCTGGAATATCTCTCTGTTCCATAGACTGGAGTGCAGTGGCGCAATCTCGGCACATTGCAACCTCCACCTCCCGGGTTCAAGTGATTCTCCAGCCTCAGCCTCCCAAGTAGCTGGGACTACAGGGCATGCGCCACTACGGCCAACTAATTTTTGTATTTTTAGTAGAGACAGCATTTCACCATGTTGGCCAGGCTGGTCTCAAATTGCTAACCTCAAGTGATCTTCCCACCTCAGCCTCCCGAAGTGTTGGGATTTACAGGCGTGAGCCACCATGCCCCGCCAAGATCGGATCTTTATACAATGTAACCCAAAATGTGGATCACTTGACCTCTTCTTGCCATTCATGCATTGTATGTACCATGCAAAAAGGCTGATGGCAACAAGCTAGAGATGGGAAGGGGCGTGGGTGGGCAGCTGGCCGCTATGGTTGTAATGTGGCCCTGTACTCTTCTCCTCTGCAGGCTGTGAACCCAGGCAGGTCTCTGTTCTTGCTGTATGCCCTCAAGAGCTCCCCCAGGCTGGGTCTGCTCTACCTGTACCTGTTTGACTACACTGACACCTTCCTACCCTTCATCCACACCATCTGTCCTCTGCAGGAAGACAGCTCTGGGGAGGACATCGTCACCAAGCTTCTGGTAGGTCTGCACAGTGCCTGGAATAAAATTATTCCCCCATTGAGTTATTTGCAGAGATTGCTACCCACCATGGGTGCCATGTTTCTTCAGTTTGACCCATGAACTCCTTCAGAATGTCTGGTAAGTCATTTGAGAGTAATATCCTTTGCTTTGCTTCTCTTGAGGCCAGTCCTGACCTGTTCATATCAAGTCACATGGATAGAGGAGTCATCAAGTATGATCCACACCCATAAATAATAAAACAATTTTGAAATCTCCAGAGATCCTTTTTTTTCCCCCAAAGATCCTTGTAAACACTACAATCAAGTGTCTGGCTAACTGGTTTCAGCCTTGAATATAGTTTGAAGCCTGCTAATCAGATCCCTTGCACATTCCTCCTCTAATTACCCAGTCTCCACTTGCTGTTTACCGCACCAGACTGGCTGTGCAGAGACCCTGACCTTTAATTTTATTTATTGATTGATTGTTGGAGGTAGGGTCTCACTCTTTCTCCCAGGCTGGAGTGCAGTAGCACAACCACAGCTCACTGCAGCCTCGACCTCCTGGGCTCAAGCGATCCTCACAACTCAGCCTCCCAAGTAGCTGGGACTACAGACGAGCACCACCACCCAGCTAATTTTTGCATTTTTTGCAGAGACAGGGTTTCACCATGTTGCCCAGCCTGGTCTTGAACTACTCAATTCAAACCATCCTCCCACCTCGCCCTCCCAAAGTGTTGAGATTATAGGCATGAGCCACTGCACCTGGCACCCAGCCCTTCAATTTTAACGAGCTCCAACACCCTCTGCTTGTTCATCAGGCTAATTTTTTATCTGCTAATATCTGTAATTGGAAAGCTTTTCCTCCTGCTACCACAAAATTTACCTTTTTTCGGAGGGAGGAGGGAGTGTTTGTAATTTTCCCACAAACTACCATTTTTCTACCATAGCCGATGTTGAATTTAGGAAATGGTTCAAGCTACCCATGCAGCGATGGGAGAATAAAACACTGGTTAATTTAAATTTATTTCTGTTTATTCATAATTCATGCTTAGATTTGTATTTCTGAGCTTCCATAATTATGTGACAAGCATTTCATTTCAACCTTTTTGCTAACATTTACTTAGAGATTAATTATGGCTGAGCACAGTGGTTCACGCCTATAATCCAAGCACTTTGGGAGGCAGAGGCAGGTGAATCACCTGAGGTCAGGAGTTTCAAGACCAGCCTGGCCAACATGACAAAACCCCGTCTCTACTAAAAATACAAAAATTAGCCAGGCGTGGTGGTGTATGCCTTTAATCCCAGCTACTCAGGAGGCTGAGACAGGAGAATCACTTGAACCCAGTAGGTGGAGGCTGCAGTGAGCCGAGATAGCACCACTGCATTCCAGCCTGGGTGACAGATTAAGACTCTGTCTCAAAAAAAAAAAAAAAGGCCGGGCGCGGTGGCTCAAGCCTGTAATCCCAGCACTTTGGGAGGCCGAGACGGGCGGATCACGAGGTCAGGAGATCGAGACCATCCTGGCTAACATGGTGAAACCCCGTCTCTACTAAAAATACAAAAAACTAGCCGGGCGACGTGGCGGGCGCCTGTAGTCCCAGCTACTTGGGAGGCTGAGGCAGGAGAATGGCGTGAACCCGGGAGGCGGAGCTTGCAGTGAGCTGAGATCCGGCCACTACACTCCAGCCTGGGCGGCAGAGCGAGACTCCATCTCAAAAAAAAAAAAAAAAAAAAAAAAAAAAAAGGACTAATTATTACAAGATGAGTTGATGGATGGAAATTTCATTTTAGATTGTTGGATGTGTGTGTGTGTTGTAATCAATGTAGAACTCACTGTGATCATCACAATTTCTTTTTTTTTTCTGAGATGGAGTCTCCCTCTGTCACCCAGGATGGAGTGCAGTAGTGTGATCTCAACTCACTGCAACCTCCACGTCCCGGGTTCAAGTGATTCTCCTGCCTCAGCCTCTAGAGTATTTGGGACTACAGGTGCACAGCACCACACCTGGCCAATTTTTGTGTTTTTAGTAGAGATGGGGCTTCACCATGTTGGCCAGCCTGGTCTTAAACGCCTGACCTCAGGTGATCCACCCACCTAGGCTTCCCAAAGTGCTGGGATTACAGGTGTGAGCCACCGTGCCCAGCCTGGTCATCACAATATTTTGTGTAAAAGTCAGTCCTCATGACTTTTTGCATCTGTGTGTTATTTTTCAAGGATCTTAAGGAGCCTACGTGGAAGCAGTGGAGAGAGTTCCTGGTCAAATACTCCTTCCTTCCATACCAGCTGATTGCCGAGTTTGCTTGGGACTGGCTGGAGGTCCATTACTGGACATCACGGTTTCTCATCATCAATGCTATGTTACTCTCAGTTCTGGAATTATTCTCCTTTTGGAGAATCTGGTCGAGAAGTGAACTGAAGTAAGTATATTTTAATGGTTGTCACAACTGGGGATGGGAAAGAAATACCAAGTAAGGGAAAGATCTTTTTATTTCTCACACTTGAAATAAATCCTCTGTCCACCCAGACCCTTCAGACTCTGCTTTGAGAAACCCAGCTTAAGCAGTGAATAGGACAATTACCTTCTGTTTTGCGGGTGGAGATTGTGGTGCTCATTGTTAAAAGTATTTTCCTATATGTCTTTATGCAATAATATACCATTTAATTTCAGGGGGAGGGGGTCAAATGATTTTAATAATCAAGGAATAAGCAACTCTGTAGAAAAGGGTCTGTTTTAAGGTAGGCAGGCCTGTGCAAACCTATCCCCTAAATCAGAGGAAGCTGAGGGACTGAAGAAAGAAGCTGACACATTCAGTTTCTCAGAAAGAAACATTTAATAAGGCCTTGCAAACAGAAGCCCTATCTGTGTCTTGGATGGCAGCAAGACAAGATGGTGGATCCCCAGACCCAGGACTTGTATACATAGGGAAGAGGCATACATGCTTCATTCAGAAGGGATGTGCAGAACAATTGCTTAGGCTCAGGATTTATGGTAAGTACGAGAACATTAAGGCTGTTTCACCTGAGGGCAGGATTTACGTGACATACGTGTTCTTACACAAGAAACGTTAGATAAACCAGAGATCTTAGAGGCTTCGCCCAAACTGGAGTTAGTGAGAAGTCAACATGGCAGATGAGCATGCAATATGGAGTTGCTGTGGCCTCCACGGGGTGCTTTATAGAAAATGGCGGTAAGGTAGAGCATAAAGAGATCTCATGGGAAGTTCTGTAGGCATGAGTTCTAATCCTGATCTGCCACCACCTAGGATGATAATAACTTAGGCTTCAAGCATGACTGGACCCTGAGACCCAAACGCTGTCACCAGGACTGGCTCTTTCGCTGTCCCTCACAGCACTATTCTTTCTTGTGTTTTCTGCGTCAGGCAGCTCTCTTCATGTGGGGGCCCTTGGCTTCTCCACTCCAGTCTTTGATCTGTGCAGCTTAACAAACCTCCAGATAGCAAGCACTTCCTTCCCCGTGGCACCGGAAAAGGTCTCAGGGCTCACACGCCTTTGTTCTGATGGACCCAGCCTGGGTCACATGCCTACTGCAATCTATCACCCCAATCCTGCAGGGCTACCCCAGGCTTGGGGCATGAGCTCACCCCACAACCAGAGGCTGGTTTCAGCCCTACCCAGACCATGTGGAAAAGAACAAAGGAGAGAGAATCCCCAAAACTTAGAGGCTGTTGCTGGGTGCAGTGGCTCTTGCCTGTAATCCTAGCATATTGGGAGGCCAAGGCAGGTGGATCACCTGAGGTCAGGAGTTCGAGACCAGCCTGGCCAACATAGTGAAACGTCATCTCTACCAAAAATACAAAAATTAGCCAGGCGTGGTGGTGGGTGCCTGTAATCCCAGCTACTCAGGAGGCTGAGGCAGGAGGATTGCTTGAACCCAGGGAGGTGGAGGTTGCAGTGAGCCAAGATTGAGTCATTGCGCTCCAGCCTGGGCGACAAAGCGAGACTCCATCTCAAAAAAACCCCAAAAACTTAGAAGCTGTTTCCAGAAGAAAGGGACAGGCAGAAGTAACACAGCCACCCTTGCAGCCTTTTACCTTGACATTCTGTGACTCGCAACCTTATGACTGGTTCTGAGAACCCAACAATCTCTCTCACCTTTCCCATGGTGACTCACTAGGTAAAAATCAAAAAAGAATCTCCCTCAGTTCTTTCCATTTAGCAAACTCACTTATTTATACACAATCCGCATATTTATGCCCCTACTGTACTCCTGGTTCTCTGCTGGGCATGGCAGATCTTTTGGTAAAGAAGACAGTCTATACTGTGAGGCCCTACAGCCTAACAAAGAAAATATGTATGTTAAAAAATAGATGGCCAGGCACCTTGGCTAATGCCTGTAATCCCAGCACTTTGGGAGGCAAGAGGATTGCTTGAGGCCAAGATGGGCAATGTGACAAAACCCTGTCTGTACTAAAAATACAAAAAATTAACTGGGCATGGTGGTGCACACTTGTAGTCCCAGCTACTCCAGAGGATGAGGTGGAAGGATTCCCTGAGCCCAGGAGTTTGAGACCAGCCTGGGTAACATAGCGAGACCACCTTATCTCTACTTAAAAAAAAAAAAAAAAAAAAAGAAAGAAAGAAAAAACCAGATGTGGTGATGTGTGCCTGTGATCCCAGCTACTCAGCAGAATCATGAGACCTGGAGGTCGAGGCTGCAGTTGAGCCACATTTGCATCACTGCATTCCAGCCGGGACAAAGGAATGAGACCCTGTCTCAAAAGAAAAAAAAAAATTACGTAAGTGTTAACAAAGTGATGAAGCAGGTGAAGTTGAGGCTGTCACAGGGAGGCCTTGTCCAGTGTGGGGACAAAGAAGCTCCCTCTAGGTCATGTCCCTGAGAGTTAAAGATGGGTTGAGTAGGCAGAGGTCTCAGGCACGGGGGACAGAAGACAAGGACATTCAGCACAGACAGCCACGCTCTTCCCAGCACCCAGAAAAGGCCCAGGGCCCGGACTTCTGGGCGTGGTCAGGAGAAGCACCTCTGACTCAGCCTCTTCTCTTCTCGTTTCAGGACTGTGCCTCAGAGGATGTGGAGCCACTTCTGGAAAGTATCAACGCAGGGGCTTTTTGTGGCCATGTTCTGGCCCCTCATCCCTCAGTTTGTTTGCAACTGTTTGTTTTACTGGGCCCTGTACTTTAACCCAATTATTAACATTGATCTTGTGGTCAAGGAACTCCGGCGGCTGGAAACCCAGGTGTTGTGACTGGCACTGCCCAGGCTGAGACTCTTCAAGACCTGCTGACGTCTGAGCTTTGACACTTAAGAGGGGTGAGGCAGGGAGCAGACTTCCTATTTTCTACCCCCAGTAAAACAAGGTGCTGCTTTGTATGTCAAACGCTCCAACCATGTCCTCTCCCCGTCGGCCTGTGGGTGGTATCAGCAGGGACTGACATCCATGCAGGGAGGATTGTCTGTTTGGCTGACACAGCAGCAGCCCTTCCCACCCAGCCGCCTTCCTCACAGGGACTAGGAGGCTCAGTCCCCGACGGCTGGCAAGACTCAGGGTTCTCAGTGGATACAGTGCGGGTGACATCATAAGGGCACCACATCAGTCCCCTCCCCAACCTCAGTGACTGACAGAGGATCCTAGATCTCAGAGCCCGAGACCAGGCTTACTGGGGCCTGGCCTGTCCTCTAAGTCAAGTTTAGGAAAACAAGGATAAGATTCTGTCATAGGTATGGAGAGTTGCACATAAAAAGTACCGAAGAAAACCCAGAATTCAATCAACAATTCTGTCTTATTGAAGAGTTGCTAGGATTCAGAGTAAAACTCCAAGGATTCAGTTTGAGCCTAGAATGATGGTTAGACTTGTAGTCACTGGACTTGTTATTGTTTTGCTTTATGGAAATCATTGAAGGTCTGGATTCCTTTCTCTGAATGGAGAGATTGAGAGAGATGTCGGGCAGTTCCCATTAGATTGAGTGGCCTCCATGTTATTTAAAATTGTTTTGGCAATGCCTCACCCCTGTAATCCCAGCACTTTGGGAGGGTGAGGCAGGCAGATCACTTGAGGTCAGGAGTTCAAGACCAGTCTGGCCAACATAGTGAAACCTCGTCTCTACTAAAAATACAAAAATTAGCCAAGTGTGATGGTGTGCACCTGTAATACCAGCTACTTGGAATTGGAAATCGCCTGAACCCGGGAGGTGGAGGTTGCAGGGAGGGAGACTGCACCACTGCACTCCCGCCTGGGTGACAGAGGGAGATTCTGTCAAAAAAAAAAAAAAATTCATCTATAAAATAAATTCCAGGATAGTCCTTTTGTTCAAGGAAATATTTTATAAATTGACCTCACACTGTATAATCTTTATTGTCCTATCCTGATGTATAACACAGCAGGTATAATTACACCAAGTGCTATAATTGTAAATATGGAATGAGGTGAACTATGGCCTTTTATTTCCTTCCAATGTGAACACAGCAGGTGTGAGATGTCATCTCGGAAGACTGGCCTTGCAGAAATAGGCCTACATCCGAAATATTCTCTTGTGACTCCATGAACCATTAATTAACCCTTTGTATCTTTGAGTGAAGATTTTACTCAAACGTTGCATCTGGAAGTTTGAAGAAATTACTTGAAATAAAAATAAAGATTTTTATACAGATAAAACCTATATGTAGAGAAAAAGCAATTGTCTAGAAAATACAAAACTTCTGCATTGCCTGATAGAATCTTCTAGTCATGGGCTGAGCATGGTGGTTCGCGCCTGTAATCCCAGCACTTTGGGAGGCCAGGGTGGATGGCTCACTTGAAGTCAGGAGTTCGAGACTAGCCTGACCAACGTGATGAAACCATGTTTCTACTGAAAATACAAAGATTAGCCAGGCATGGTGGCGCGCACCTATAGTCCCAGCTACTTGGGAGGCTGAGGCAGGAGAATCACTTGAACCTGGGAGGCAGAAGTTGCACTGAGCCAAGATCGCGCCACTGCACTCCATCTGGGTAACAGAGCAAGACTCCGTCTCCAAAAAAAAAAAAAAAAAAAAAAATCATCTAGTCAATCTAGTCATGCCCTTAAATCCCCCAGCCTGATGCAGATACTGAGCCAAGGAGCCACTCTAAGGGAAAATGGGTTTTTTCCTACTTGTGTTTGCATATCAAGCCCCAGGGTTGCTTAACTTTACCTATTTAATGCTTGTGACCTCCCATGGACACTCACATGGCAGTGTTTACACATCCCTGGTCTCATGCCACCCAGGGGTTGCCAGTATCCTTTACAGGTGAATAGATGGAGGCTGGCTGGCAAAACTCACCAAGCTGGTGCTGACTGGCTTTGCAAAGCTGGGTCTGGGCCATCCACCTCCATCCCATGGCCTCCCACACTGTCCCCACCTGCTTCTACACCCTGCTTCAAAGATGAGTAATACACAGATTTGCTCAGGGACTGGGGCAAAGCCATGGCCTAGAGCAAACAGGCTGGGCAGGACCTTACTCCTTATCACCAGCAGGAGGGACAGGCGCACTCAGATCAGGGGTCACAGGCTGCCTCTACTTCTTACCAATCATAGCAGGATGGGTACATCTAAAGGGGGTGTCTAAAATAGTCCAGGCTGGACGCAGTGGCTCATGCCTGTAATCCTAGCACTTTGGGAGGCCGAGGCGGGCGGATGATCTGAGGTCAGGAGTTCAAGACCAGCCTGACCAACATGATGAAACCCCATCTCTACTAAAAATACAAAAACTTGGCTGGGCACAGTGGCTCATGCCTGTAATCCCAGCACTTTGGGAGGCCAAGTCAGGGTGGATCACGATGTCAGGAGTTGGAGACCAGTCTGGTCAACATGGTGAAACCCCGTCTCTACTAAAAATAAAAAGTTAGCCAGGTGTGGTGGCGTGTGCCTATAATCCCAGCTACTTGGGAGGCTGAGGAAGGAGAATTGCTTGAACCCAGGAGGTGGAGGTTGCAGTGAGCCGGTATCACACCATTGCGCTCCCGCTCTGGGTGACAGGGCAGGACTCTGTCTCTGGGGTAAAAAAAAAAAAAAATACAAAAAAATTAGCTGGGTGTTGTGATGGTACCTGTAATCCCAATTACTCAGGAGGCTGAGGCAGGAGAATCACTTGAACTCAGGAGGCAAAGGTTGCAGTGAGCTGAGATTGCCCACTGCATGGCAGCCTGGGCAACACAATGAGACTGGGCAACAGTCTCCAAAAAATACAAAATAAAAATAAAATACTCAGACCCGGCTGGGTGTAGTGGCTCACACCTGTAATCCTAACACTTTGGGAGGCTGAGGGGGGCAGATGACTTGAGCCCAGGAGATCGAGACCAACCTGGGCAACATGGCAAAACCTCATCTCTACTAAAAATAAAAAAACTAGCCGGATGCGAGTGCATGCACCTGTAGTCCTAGCTACCTGGGAGGCTGAACTGAGAGGATTGCCTGAGCCCAGGAGGTCAAGACTGCAATGAGCTGAAATTGCACCACTGCATTCCAGCCTAGGTGATAGAGTGAGACCCTGTCTCAAAAAATATTCAGATCCTTTGATCCAAAAATGCCATTTCTGCAAATCCGGGCTAAGGAATAGGCTTTGGAGATGGGAGTGGTGAAGATTTATTTACAAGCATTCTCATCAAGCCACTAACAGAAACAGAAAATAGCTCCAATATCCAAAAACTGTCAATCTGTAAAATGGTATCTAATACAGATATTTATTTATTTATTTATTTGAGTCAAGGTCCTGTTCTGTTGCCCAGACCGGAGTGTAGTGATGTAATCATAGCTCACTGCAACCTTGAACTCCTAGGCTCAAGTTATCTTCCCTCGGCCTCCCAAGTAGCTGGGACTACAGGTGCATGCCAACATGCCTTATTAATTTTTTTTTTATATATATACAGATAGAGTCTTGCTGTGTTGCCCAGGCTGGTCTTGAACTCATGGCCTCAAGCAGTCCTCCCTCCTTAGCCTCCCAAAGTATTGGGATATTGGGATTACAGGCATGAGCCACCTCATCCAACCCTAACACAGATATTTTAAATGAAGTTTCCAAAGATTTTTTATGACATGGAGAAAAGTTTATAAACATACAGTATAATCTGAACTACTTATTTTTTTTTTTTTTTGAGATGGAGTTCTTGTTCCGTCGCCCAGGCTGAAGTGCAATGGCATGATCTCAGCATACTGCAACCTCTGCCTCCCAGGTTCAAGTGATTCTCCTGCCTCAGCCTCCAGAGTAGCTGGGATTACAAACATGCACCGCCATGCCTGGCTAATTTGTGTACTTTTAGTAGAGACGGGGTTTCACCATGTTGGTCAGGCTGGTCTTGAACTCCTGACCTCATGATCCACCTGTCTCGGCCTCCCAAAGTGCTGGGATTACAGGCGAGAGCCACCGCGCCCGGCCTGGAACTACATTTTTAAAACTATAGATCCTAACAGATTATTCTGAATTATGGGAATTGGAATGATTTTTGTGTCTGCTCTATATTTCTCTGTACTTTTATTTTTTTTTTTAAAGCAATGAGTATGTACCACTTTTGTAATCATTGTGCTGGGCTTCCAGAAATGAGCCACCGCTGCAGGACAGGAAATACATTTTAAGGTGTAGTGGGATAAGGGAATACTCTTTCTTAAGCTAACAGCCACTGGACTTGAACTTCACCGGGTGGGCGTTGTATGGCCGTCTTGTTGATTGCTGCAACCTAGAACATAAAACATGGCCAGGCACACGGTAGGTGTTGGTTCACATTTGACTACCAGCCAACCAAGCAGGTTAGAAGACAAAGACCACCTTTTCATAAAGATGGAGCGAACCTCAAAAATGGAACCAAACCCAACACAGTGATAAATACAGTCATAGTTTTATAAAATAGGCGCAGGACTTTGGCCTTTAACTGCAAACCACATGGGCTCCAGTCCTGAGTTCCGGGATTGGGAGAGAAAGCAAACACAAGATTGTGGCTTTATCACTTGGGTTTGGGTTCCCTTCTGCAAATAACTGAATGCTGTTGTTCATTACTGAGAGGATGCTTTATTTCCTTGTGCGAAAGAGCATTTCAAGTCAAGGTAGTCAGTCACACTTGGGCGAGTCCCGCTCACATAGGAACTGGGGGTAGAAGAGGTACTTTAAGTTGTACTCAGTTTGAGCTAAGCAGTTAGCAATCTCCTGGTCACACTTGCACAAGAGTTCTTGGCATTTGTTCTCTGCTGGTCCTGGAATAAGTGGGGAAACTGAGATTAGAGCAGGGACCTGGAGAGACTCAAGGGAAACCAGTAAACCAGGAGGCAGGACGGGTCATAAATTATATTGCTGAGATGCTTGACAGTTCACCATGTGATCTCCATTGCACAGCTCCCCGGAAGCAGGTGATGTCAGCCTCATTTTACAGAAAAGGAAATTGAAAGTTTCAAATGGAGAGTCCACAGCCTGCTATACTGCTCTTCTGCATCGATATTACACGATTTCCTTTTTCTTTCTTTTTTTTTTTTTTTCCTGAGAAGGGGCTCGCTCTGTTGCCCAGGCTGGAGTGCAGTGGCACGATCTCGGCTCACTGCAGCCTCCACCTCGCGGGTTCAAGTGATTCTCCTGCCTCAGCCTCCCAAGTAGCTGGGACTACAGGCACAGGCCACCACACCCGGCTAATTTTTAAAATATTTTTAGTGGAGACGGGGTTTCGCCATGTTGGTCAGGATGGTCTCGAACTCCTGACCTCAGGTGATCCACCTGCCTCGACTTCCCAAAGTGCCGGGATTACAGGCATGAGCCACCATGCTTGGCCTGATACTACACGATTTCATTTGGAGATTCCCTTATATAAAAATAATAATAGTAATTATTTATTTTTTGAGACAAGGTCTGTTTCTCTAACCCAGGCTGGAGTGTAGTGGCAAGGTTGTGGCTCACTGCAGCCTCCGCCTCCTGGACTCAAGTCATTCTCCCACCTCAGCCTCCCATGTGGCTGGGACTACAGGCCCACCACCATGCCCAGCTAATTTTGTATTTTTAGTAGAGATGGGGTTTTGCCATATTGCCAGACTGGTCTTGAACTCCTGGGCTAAGTGATCCACCCGCCTCAGCGTCCCAAAGTGCTAGGATTACAGGCACAAGCCACCACTCTCAGCCCATAATAATTTTTTTTTTAAAAAAAGATACTTATTCTCAATATACTAGGCATAGAAGGAACATACCTCAAAATAATAAAAGTGATATATGACAAACCCACAGCCAACATCATACTGAATGGGGATGAGTTGAAAGCATTCATTTCCCTTAAGAGCTGGAACAAGACAAGGATGCCCACTCTCACCACTTCTATTCAGCGTAGTATTGGAAGTCCTAGCCAGAGCAGTCATGAAAGAGAAAGAAATAAAGGGCATCCAAATGGGAAAAGAGGAGATCCAACTACCTCTGCCAATGATATGATTGTATACTTAGAAAACCCTAAAGACTCCTCCAAAAGATTCCTAGATTTGACCAATTAATTCAACAGTCTCAGGTTACAAACAAGTAGCACTGCTATACATCAATAAGGACTAAGCTGAGACTGAAATCAAGAACTCAGTCCCTTTTATAATAGCTGGGGGGAAAAAAAAGCTACCCTAAACATAGTAATATACTTAAGCAGGAAGGTGAAAGATCTCTACAAAGAGAATTACAAAACACTGCTGAAAGAAATCATAGATGACACAAACGAATGGAAATACATCCCATGCTCATGGATTGGAAGAATCAATATAATGAAAATGACCATACTACCCAAAGCAATCTACAGATTCAGTGCAATTCCTATCAAAATAACAACATCATTTTTCACAGAGGAGACAATCCTAAAATTTATATGGAACTAAAAAAGAGCCAAATAGTCTGGACACAGTGGCTCACGCCTGTAATCCTAGCACTTTGGGAGGCTGAGGTGGGTGGAACACCTGAGGTCAGGAGTTCGAGACCAGCCTGGCTAACATGGTGAAACCTCCTCTCTACTAAAAACACAAAAATTAGTAGCTGGGCATGGTGGCAGACACCTGTAGTCCCAGCTACTTGGGAGGCTAAGGCAAGAGAATCGCTTTAACTTGGGAGGCGGAGGTTGTGGTGAGCCAAGATCGTGCCACTGCACTCTAGCCTGGGCGACAGAGTGAGACTCTGTCTCAAAAAAAAAAAAAAAAAAAAAAAAAAACCCAAAAACAAAGAAAAAAGAGCCTAATAGCCAAAGTAATCTTAAGCAAAAAGAAAAAAGAACAAATCCGGCCAGGCACAGTGTCTCACACCTGTAATCCCAGCAAATTGAGAGGCTGAGGTGGGTGAATCACTTGAGATCAGGAGTTCGAGACCAGCCTGGCCAACATGGTAAAACCCCATTTCTACTAAAAATACAAAAATTAGCCAGGCATGATGGTGTGCGCCTATAATCCCAGCTGATCGGGAGGCTAAGGCAGGAGAATCGCTTAAACCTGGGGGGCAGAGGTTGCAGTGAGCTGAGATCATACCCCTGCACTCCAGCCTGGGTGACAGAGTGAGACTCCGTCTAGAAAAAAAAAGAAAAAGGCCGGGCGCGGTGGCTCAAGCCTGTAATCCCAGCACTTTGGGAGGCCGAGACGGGCGGATCACGAGGTCAGGAGATCGAGACCATCCTGGCTAATACAGTGAAACCCCGTCTCTACTAAAAATATACAAAAACTAGCCGGGCGAGGTGGCGGGCGCCTGTAGTCCCAGCTACTCTGGAGGCTGAGGCAGGAGAATGGTGTGAACCCGGGAGGCGGAGCTTGCAGTGAGCTGAGATCTGGCCACTGCACTCCAGCCTGGGCGGCAGAGCGAGACTCCGTCTCAAAAAAAAAAAAGAAAAAAAAAAAAAAAAAAGAAAAAAAAGAAAAAGAAAAAATCTGTAGGCATCACTACCCAGCTTCAAATTATACTACAAGGCTATAGTAACCAAAACAGCATGGTACTAGTATAAAAGTAGATACATAGACCAACAGAGCAGAATAGAAAACCCAGAAATAAAGTTAAACACGTACAACTAACTGATATTCAACAAAGCACTCAAGGCCAGCCGTGGTGGCTCACACCTGTAATCCCAGCACTTTGCGAGGTCGAGGCGAGCGGATTGCCTGAGGTCCATGCTCAAGACTAACCTGACCAACATGGAGAAACCTTGTCTCTACTAAAAATACAAAATTAGCTGGGCGTGGTGGTACATGCCTGTAAGTCCAGCTACTCAGGAGGCTGAGGCAGGAGAATCGCTTGAACCTGGGAGGTGGAGGTTGCAGTGAGCAGAGATCGCACCATTGCACTCCAGCGTGGGCAACCAGAGTGAAACTCCATCAAAAAAAAAAAAAAAACACTCAAAAACATAAATTGGGGAAATGACACCCTATTCAATAAATGGTACTGGGAAAACTGGATAGCTACATGCAGAAGAATGAAACTGGATCCGTATCTCTCACCACCTACAAAACTCACCATATACCTCAAGTCAAGATGGACTAAAGACAACCATAAGAATTCTAGAAGAAAACCTTGGAAAAACTCCCCTGGACATTGACTAAGACCCCAAAAGCAAATGCAACAAAAACAAAAATAAATAAATGCGACTTAATTAAACTAAAAAGCTTCTGCACAGCAAAAGAACTAATCATCAGAGTAAACAGACAACCCATAGAATGGGAGAAAATATTTGCAAACTACATATCTGACAAAGGACTAATAGCCAGAATCTACAAAAAACTCAAATCAAGAAGAAGAAAAAAAACTCATCAAAAATTGGGCACATGGCCAGGCACGGTGGCTCACACATGTAATCCCAGCACTTTGGGAGGTCGAGGTGGGCAGATCATGAGGTCAGGAGTTCAAGACCAGCCTGGCCAACATGGTGAAACCCCGTCTCTACTAAAGATACAAAAATTAGCCGGGTGTGGTGGCTCATGCCTGTAATCCCAGCTACTTGGGAGGCCGAGGCAGGAGAATCGTTTGAACCTGGGAGGCAGAGGTTGCAGTGAGCCAAGATTGCGCCACTGCACTCCAGCCTAGGCGACAGAGCAAGACTCTGTCTTAAAAAATAAAAAAAATAAAAAAAATTAAAAAAGTGAGCACATAACATCAGCAGACATTTCTCAAAAGATATACAAATGGCTAGCAAACGAAAAAATGTTCAACATCAGTCATCATCAGGGAACTGCAAATTAAAACCATAATGAGATACTAACTTACCCCAGCCAAAATGGCCATTATTAAAAACTCAAAACAGACGTTGACCTGAATGTGGTGAAAAAACAATGCTTTTAGATTGTTGGTGGGAATGTCAGTTAGCACAGCCTCCATGGAAAACAGTGTGGAGATTTCTCACAGAACTAAAAGTAAATCTGCTATTCTTTCTAGCAATCCCACTACTGGGTATCTACCCAAAGGAAAATAAGTCATTATATCAAAAAGAGCTGTGCACGCATATGTTTATCACAGCACAATTCACAATTGGAAAGATACAGAACCAACCTAAGTGCCCATCAACCAATGAGTAGATAAAGAAAATGTGGTGGCTGGGTGCAGTGGCTCACGCCTATAACGCCAGCACTTTGGGAGGCCAAGGTGGGCGGATCATGAGGTCAGGAGTTCAAGACCAGCCTGGCCAATATGGTGAAACCCTGTCTCTACTAAAAATACAAAAATTAGCCAGGAGTGGTGGTGCGTGCCTGTCTTCTGCAGCAACTTGGATGAAGCTGGATGAAGCAACTTGGATGAACTGATGTTGGTATTTTGATAAGGATTGCAATGAAGCTCCTTCACTTATTCTAAGTGATGAAACTCAAGTATGGAAAACCAAATACTATATTGTCACTTATAAGTGAGAGCTAAGTTATGAGCGGTACAGAGGCATATAGAGTGGTATAATGGACACATTGGAGACTCCGAAGTGGGGAGGGATAAAAAGCTATGTATTGGGTACAACATAGACTACTTGGGTGATGGGTGCGCTAAAAGCTCAGATTTTGGGTGTGGTGGGTCACGCCTGTAATCCCAGCACTTTGGGAGGCTGAGGCGGGCGGATCACAAGGTCAAGAGATTGAGACCATCCTGGCTAACATGGTGAAACCCCGTTTCTACTAAAAATACAAAAAATATTAGCCGGGAGTGGTGGCGGGCGCCTGTAGTCCCAGCTACTCGGGAGGCTGAGGCAGGAGAATGGCATGAACCCGGGAGGCGGAGCTTGCAGTGAGCTGAGATGTGCCACTGCACTCCAGCCTGGGCAACAGAGCGAGACTGCGTCTCAAAAAAAAAAAAAAAAAAAGCTCAGATTTCACCACTATACAATTCATCCATGTAACCAAAAACTACTTGTACCCCTAAGGCTACTGAAATAAATAAGAAGTAAACATTTAAAAAAAGAATATTTCGGCCGGGCGCGGTGGCTCAAGCCTGTAATCCCAGCACTGTGGGAGGCCGAGACGGGCGGATCACGAGGTCAGGAGATTGAGACCATCCTGGCTAACACGGTGAAACCCCGTCTCTACTAAAAATACAAAAACTAGCCGGGCGAGGTGGCGGGCGCCTGTAGTCCCAGCTACTCGGGAGGCTGAGGCAGGAGAATAGCGTAAACCCGGGAGGCGGAGCTTGCAGTGAGCTGAGATCCGGCCACTGCACTCCAGTCCGGGCGACAGAGCGAGACTCCGCCTCAAAAAAAAAAAAAAAAAAAAAAAAAGAATATTTCTGGAATGTTTTAATTTTTCATAACAAACATGTATTGGGTTTGAATCAGAAAAAGTATGTAAATGAATGGTTGAATGAATGGTTGGATAGACGGATCCCTCACCATGCACTCCTGCTTCTTGTTACTGGGGCAAAATTCTCACAACATAAATTTTATCATTTCAAAGTGTGCAAGTCAGTGACATTTAGTACATTCACAATGCTGGGCATCTATCTAATTCTAAAATTTTTTTTTTTTTTTTGAGATGGAGTTTCACTCTGTTGCCAGGCTGGAGTGCAGTGGCATGGTCTCAGCTCACTGCAACCTCCGTCTCCCAGGTTTAAGTGATTCTCCTGCCTCCGCCTCCCGAGTAGCTGGGACTACAGGTGCACACCACCACGACTAGCTAATTTTTGTGTTTTTAGTAGAGACCTAGTTTTACCATGTTGACCAGGATGCTCTCAATCTCTTGACCTCGTGATCTGCCTGCCTCAGCCTCCTAAAGTGTGGGGAATACAGGCGTGAGCCATTGCGCCCAGCATTCTAAAACATTTTTATCACCCCAGAAGAAACCTCATTCCCCTGAAGCAGGCACTCCCCATGGATGGATGGATGGATGGATGGATGGATGGATGGATGGATGGATGGATGGATGCTGGATGATGGATGATGGATAATGGATGGCTGGATAGATGGATGGATGGAAGATGGGTGGATGGATGATGGATGGATGGATAATGGATGGATGGAAATTGGATGGATGGATGGATGGATGGATGGATGGATGGATGGATGGATGGATAGATGGATGAATGAATGGATGGATGGATGATGGATGGATGGATAGATGGATGATGGGTGAATGGATAATGGATGAATAGATGGCAAGACAGATAAATGGATAAAAATAATATGTGTAAAAATTAGTAATAGAACCAGCCAGTGCAGGAACGTCTTCCTGCCTGTAAGCTTTCCATGGGCTACTGCACAACAGAAACCCTCAGAGAAAAATGATGGTAGTTGTGGGGGGACTCTTGAGGAAGGAGCCACTGCAGCTTCCTGGCTATAGCCCCAGGGTGGCATACAGGGCTGGCTGGAAGCCGGCTTTCCAAGGACAGGAGAGTGCTCAGCTGCAGGGCGACTGGGACAAATACCCCAGCCAGCTCCTCTTCCCCTCACACCCTCACCCATCCACTGGCAACTCCTGCAGTTCCATCCAGCCAGATGTGTCCAGAAGCCAGTCCCTCCCACCATCTCCACGGCCACTCCATGCCCAAGCTACCTCTCTCCAAGACCACTGCAGCAGCTTCACAGCCACATCCAGCTTCCACCCTTTCCCCCTCCTGGGTTTCTACCATGTGGCAGCCAGAGTGGTTTGGTTAAAATACATATCAAGGCCAAGTGCGATGATTCACGCCTGTAATCCCAACATTTTGGGAGGCCGAGGCAGGTGGATCACCTGAGATCAGGAGTTTGAGACCAGCGTGGCCAACATGGTAAAACCCCATCTCTACTAAAAGTACATAAATTAGCAGGGCAAGGTGGCACACACCTGTGATCCCAGCTACTCAGGAGGCTGAGGTGGGAAGATTGCTTGAGCCCAAAAGGCAGAGGTTGAAGGGAGCCGAGATCATGCCACTGCACTCCAGCCTGGATGACAGAGCAAGACTCCATCTCAAAAAAAAAAAAAAAAAAAAAAAAAATCCAAATCAGATAGTGTCCTTCCCCTGCTCAAAACCCTCCTTGGCTCCCCATCTGTCTCAGAGAAGAGCCTCCAATGCTTTAGGAATCTAGCCCCTATCACTCTCCAACATCATCCCCTACCTGTCTCACTCTGGGGGACTCTGCTCCAGTCTCACTGCCCTCCTTGTGACCTTCAGACCACCCAGGCACTTGTGTGTACCCCAGGGCCTTTGCACTGGCTGCGCCATCACCTCCACATGGCTGCCTCCTCTATTCCTCAGGTCCCTGCTTCATTGGTGTCTCCAGGAGACTTTCTCTTACCCCAACCACTCTCAGTAACAGAGAAACCCTCACCATGCACTCCTGCTTTCTGTTATTGGGGCAAAATTCTCACAACATAAAATTTACCATATTAAAGTGTACAGTCAGTAGCATTTAGTACCTTCACAATGCTGGGCACCTATCTTGTACTAAAACTGTTATCACCCCAGGCTGAGTGTGGTGGCTTAGGGCTGTAATCTCAACACTTTGGGAGGCTGAGTCAGGAGGATTGCTTGAGGTCAGGAGTTCAAGACCAACCTAGGCAGCATAGCAAGACACCATCTCTACAAAAAATACAGGCTGGGCGTGGTGGCTCACGCCTGTAATCCCAGCACTTTGGGAGGCTGAGGCGGGCGGTTCACAAGGTCAGGAGTTCAAGAACAGCCTGGCCAACATGGAGAAACCCCATCTCTACTAAAAATACAAAAATTAGCCGGGCGTGGTGGCACACGTTTGTAATCCCAGCTACTAGGGAGGCTGAGACAGGAGAATCACTTGAACTCAGGAGGCAGAGGTTGCAGTGAGCCGAGATAGTGCCATTGCACTCCAGTCTGGGCAATAAGAGCAAGGCTCCATCTCAAAAAATAATAATAATAATACAAAAATTAGCTCAGCATTGTAGCACATGCCTGTAGTCCCAGCTACTCGAGTGACTGAGGCAGAAGAATCCCTTAATCCCAGGATTTTGATACTGCAGTGAGTTGTGATCCTGCCACTGCACCCCAGACTTGGTGACAGATCGAGATCATCACCCCAATAGAAATCCAATTCTCTTTAAGCAGTTGCTCCCCATTCCCACTCTTCTGCATTCCCAGCAACCACTAGTCTACTTTCTATTTCTGTGGATTTGCCTATTCTGGACAATTCATATAAATGAACTCATACAATACACGTGACCTTTTTTTGTATTCCTCACAGAGCAACAGAAAGCCTCTATACGTGACCTCTTGTGTCTGGCTCTGTTCACTCAATGCTGTATTTCTTCTTTCTTTCTTTTTGCTTTTCTTTTTTTGAAACAGAGTCTCACTCAGTCGCCCAGGTTGGAGGGCAGTGGCATGATCTCTACTCATTGCAACCTCTGTCTTCCAGGTTCAAGCAATTCTCCTGCCTCAACCTCCCCAGTAGCTGGGATTACAGGCATCCGCCACCACAACCGGCTAATTTTGTATTGCTAGTAGAGCCGGGGTTTCACCATGTTGGCGAGGCTGATCTCGAACTCCTGACCTCAAGCGATCCACCAGGCTCAGCCTCCCAAAGTGCTGGGATTACAGGTGTGAGCCACTGTGCCTGGCCTTTTTTGTTGAGGCAGGGTCTCACTCTGTCACCCAGGCTGGAATGCAGTCGCATGATCATGGCTCACTGCAGCCTGGACCCCCTGAGCTCAAGTGACCTTCCCACCTCAGCCTCCCAAGTAGCTGGAACTACAGGCATGCGCTACTATGCCAAAGTCTCACTATGTTGCCCAGACTGGTCTCAAATTTCTGGGCTCAAGTGATACTTTTGCCTTGGCTTCCCAAAGTGTTGGGATTACAGGTAGGAGTCATTGTGCCGAGCCCATCATATTTTCAAAGTTCATCCATGTTGTAGCGGGTATAGTAATTCACCTGCTTCATTTCTCAACACAATAGTTACAAAGCATTTGGCGCACACACTGCTTCCCTGTCTCCTCCTTTTAGACTACAGTACCCTGTTGCTCTGCCTTGCCCAAAACCTAGCATGGAGCCCGGCAGAGTAGACTCACAATAATATTTGTTGACAGACCATAGAAAAGCCTTAGAAAAGCACTTCATCCTCATGCCTGTAATCCCAGCATTTTGGGAGGCTGAGGTGGGCAGATCCCTTGAGGTCAGGAGTTCAAGACCAGCCTGGCCAACATGATGAAATCACGTCTCTACTAAAAATAAAAATAAAAAAAAAATGTTTTTACCTGGGTGTGGTGGTGTGCAGCTACTTGGGAGGCTGAGGCAGGAGAATGGCTTGAACCAGGGAAGTGGAGGGTGCAGTGAGCTGAGATAGCGCCACTGTACTCCAGCCTAGGCAACAGAGTGAGACTCTATCTCAAAGAAAAGAAAAAGGAAAAGGAAAAGGAAAGGAAAAGGAAAAGGAAAAGGAAAGGAAAAGGAAAAGGAAAAGGAAAAGGAAAAGGAAAGGAAAGGAAAGGAAAGGAAAGGAAAGGAAAGGAAAGGAAAGGAAAGGAAAGGAAAGGAAAGGAAAGGAAAGGAAAGGGGCACGGGGGAGAGGGAAGTGGTGAGGGAGAGGGGAGGGGGGAAGGGGAAGGGAGGGGAGGGAAGGGGAGAGAAGCGGAGGGGAGGGAAGGGGAGAGAAGCGGAGGGGAGGGGAAGGGAGGGAAAAGGAAAGCAAAGCCATACACAATCTCCAGTGCTCATACAACCCCAGCAACTCTGGTCTGTTACTCCCATTTTACAGATGAGGAAAGTGAGGCTTACAGGTATTTGGTAACTCATCCAAGGTCACAGAACTGGGAAGGGGTGGACCAGGATTCCAGCCCAGGATCTCCTGACCCAGCACCTCTGCCTGTCCTCTTACTCTTCTCCCTGAGCAACAAAGATTCCTCCAACAGCAAGACCTGGCCCCACTGCTCCATGACCTCAGGAACCCGATGGCATCACGTCTTGAAGAAGAATAAAAATTTGAAAGGAAAAATAGCTCCCGAGGGTTAAGTTTAAAATTAAGGCCTGCTAGTAAATATTATTATAGGTTTAAAATTTTTAAAATATATTTAAGTCAGGCCCATAAATGGAAAATGGGCCAAACCTGTAATTAAATAAACAACTATGTTCAGAATATCTCCAAACAGAATAAGATAATATTTTTAGTCCAAAATGCATAATAGATATTTTAGTTCCTTTCATTTGGTTCAGAGAAGACAGTTCTGTAAACAGGCACAGACTCTACCAACAGACACACCAATATTTTATAAATATCATTTCCACCTGGGTAGGACCAAGCAGAATATGCAAATTGAAGGGAGAAAGGAAAGATTTTCAACAGATTTCCCACTGAAGCCTCATTTCACCTCCTCGTCACCCACACCAGAAGGGGGCAGTCTGGGGGAATGAGTCACTTACTCTCCCTGAGCCTCAGTTTCCCCTTTATTTATGTCTTTTGTAGAGATAGGGTCTCTTTATGCTGCCAGGGTGGTCTCGAACTCCTGGGCTCAAGCTATCCTCCCGCCTTGCCCTCTCAAAGTGCGGGGATCATAGGTATGAGCTACCATGCCCAGCCAGTTTCCCCAACTCTAATGAGAAGGCTGGATTCAGATGATGCCTGGGGCATGTTCAGGCCTAAAAACTGATTATATCATCATATTTATTCAGCTTTGCTCTTATGCCAAGTTCTAATCCATAGTAAGGAGATACAGCTGAAGATCTAAAAACATACTTCAAGTAGGCCGGGCGCAGTGGCTCGTGCCTGTAATCCCAAAACTTTAGGAGGCTGAGGCGGATGGATCAGGAGTTCGAGACCAGCCTGGCCAACACGGTGAAACCCCATCTGTACTAAAAAATATATAAAAATTAGCCGGGTGAGGTGGTGCATGCCTGTAATCCCAGCTACTCAAGAGGCTGAGACGGGAGAATCGCTTGAGTTCAGGAGGCGGAGGCTGAAGTGACCTGAGATCACGCCATTGCACTCCAGCCTAGACAACAAGAGTGAGACTCCATCTCAAACAAACAAACAAAAAAAACGTTAAAAATTAGCTGGGCACTTGGCCAGGTACAGTGGCTTATACCTGTAATCCCAGCATTTTGGGAGGCCGAGGTGGATGAATTGCTTGAGGTCAGGAATTCGAGACCAGCCTGACCAACAGGGTGAAACCTCATCTCTACTAAAAATACAAAAATTAGCTGGGCATGGTGGCAGGCACCTATAATCTCAGCTACTCAGGAGGCTAAGGCAGGAGAATCGCTTAAACCAGGGAGGCAGAAGTTGTAGTGAGCCATGATCGTACCACTGCATTCTAGCCTGGGTGACAAAGTAAGACTTTGTCTCAAAAAAATTAGCCCAGCATCGTGCCACACACCTATAGTCCCAGCTACTCAGGAGGCTGAGCCAGGAGGATAGTTTGAACCCAGGAGTTTGAGGCTGCAGTGAGCCATGATCATGCCACTGTACCCCATCCAGCCTGGGTGACAGAGCGAGACCCTGTCTCAAAAAAAGAAGTAAAACAGGATTACCGTGTGACCCAGCAATTCCACTCCCAGGTATACACTCCAAACAATTGAAACCAGGTACTCAGATAAGTACTTGCTCATGAATGTTCACAGCGGCACTATTCACATAAGCCAAAAGGTAAAAACAACCCAAATGCCTGTCACTGAACGAATGGATAAACAAAATGTGATCTATCCATGCAGCAGATATTATTCATTCATAAAAGGAATGACGTACTGACACACGCTATTAATACAACATGAACAGGATGGGTGCGGTGGCTCACGCCTGTAATCGCAGCACTGTGGGAGGCTGAGGCAGGTGGATCACTTGAGGTCAGGGGTTCAAGACCAGCCTGGCCAACATGGTAAAACTCCATCTCTGCTAAAAATACAAAAATTACCCAGGCATGGTGGTGCACGTCTGTAATCCCAGCTACTCAGGAGGCTGAGGCAGGAGAATCGTGTGAACCCAGGAGGCGGAGGCTGCAGTGAGCCGAGATGGCACCACTGCACTCCAGCCTATGCAACAGAGTGAGATTTCGAGTCAAAAAAAAAAAAAAAAAAAAAGAGCAAACCTCAAAAACATTATGCTAAGTGAAGAAGGCAGAAACATAGTGTACAATTCCATTTACATGAAATATCTAGACAGGGTAAATCCAGAGATAGAAAGCTGGTAGTCCGGTAAGTTTACCAGGTGTTGGTGGTAGGGAGGAATGGGAACGGACTGCTTAAGGGGAAAGGGATTTTTCGAGGCGGAGTGATGAAGATGTTTAGGTGGTGGTTGGATGACATTGTGAATATTCTAAATATCACTGAATTATACACTTTAACATGGCTAATTTTATGTTATATCTATTTCCTTTTTTTTTTTTGAGACAGAGTTCCGCTCTGTCACCCAGGCTGGAGTGCAATGTTGCAGTCTCGGCTCACTGCAACCGCCGCCTCCTGGGTTCAAGCAGTTCTCCTGCCTCAGCCTTCTGAGTAGCTGGGATCACAGATCTGTGCCACCACACCTGGCCAATGTTAAAAAATCCTTTAAGTTGTTTGTAGAGATGCGTTCCTGGCCTCAAACGATCCTCGTACTGGTCCTGACCCCTAGTCCCTTTCTGGTAAACATTTACATTGTTGATGCCATTTCTATCTTCTTCCTTGTTGTCCAGACATCAAAGAATTAGGTCTCTTCAGGGTTTTCTTTTTCAAGTGCTCAGTGTTAAAGATCACTCACATTACGACCAGACACCATGGCTCACGCCTGTAATCCCAGCACTTTGGGAGGTCGAGGCGGGCGGATCACTTGAGGTGGGGAGTTTGACACCAGCCTGGCCAATGTGGTGAAACCCCTCTACTGACAAAAATACAAAAATTAGCTGGGCATGGTGGTGCATGCCTGTAGTCCCAGCCACTTGGGAGGCTGAGGCAAGAGAATCGCTTGAACCCAGGAGGCAGAGTTTGTAGTGAGCCAAGATCACACCACCACACTCTAGCCTGGGAGACAGAGTGAGACTCTGACTCAAAAAATCAATAAAATAAATATCACTAACATTAGATACACCCAAGGGGTGGTCTATAGAGAGTTGGAAGCAGTGGTTATTGAAACGGGCACGGAAGTCATCTAGCCGTGCCAGGATGCCCAGGGGATACTCAGGGTGGGTGGCATGGTGATGCTGGGGACTCACCGCACAAGACGCTCTGATTGACGCACTGCCAGGAGTAGCGCTCTGTCTTGGGGCTGCAGCCAGCCTCTTCAGCTCGAGTGTAACAACAGTCGTGGCGATGGCAGCACCTGCGGATGTCACATGGGCAGGACAGCAGGTGGGTGAAGCTCTCTCCCGGCCCTTCTCTCTTGCCAGGACCATGGGTGACTGATGACTCCCAGCGGGGCACAGCAGCCTCTTATCTAAGCTTTTTTTTTTTTTTTTTTTTTTTTTTTTTTAAGAGACAGGGTCTTTCTCTGTCACCCAGGCTGGAGTGCAGCAGCACAGTCATAGCTCACTGCAGCCTTGAACTCCTGGGCTCAAGCGATCCTCCCACCTCAACAATCCCAAGTAGCTGAGACTATAGGCACATGCCACTATGCCTGGCTAGTTTTATAATTTGTATTTCCTTTGAGACAGGGTCTCTCTCTGTCACTCAGGCTGGAATGCAGTGGCTCAATCAGCTCACTTTAGCCTTGAACTCCCAGGCTCAAGTGTTAACTGCCACCTCAACCTCCCAAGTACGCTACTACAGGAACACAAATTCCTTTTTTAAATTGTTTGTAGAGATGGGGTCTCATGGCCGGGTGTGCTGGTTCATGCCTGTAATCCCAGGACTTTGGGAGGTCGAGGCGGGCGGATCACGAGGTCAGGAGATCAAGACCATCCTGGCTAACATGATGAAACCCCGTCTCTACTAAAAATACAAAAAATTAGCTGGGCGTGGTGGCGGGAGCCTGTAGTCCCAGCTTCTGGGGAGGCTGAGGCAGGAGAATGGCATGAACCTGGGAGGCGAAGCTTGCAGTGAGCTGAGATGGCGCCACTGTACTCCAGTCTGGGAGACACAGCAAGACTCCGTCTCAAAAAAAAAAAAAAAAAGAAAGAAAGAAAAGAAAAAAGAGATGGGGTCTCACCATGTTGCCTAGGTTGGTCTCAAACTTCCAGGCTCAAGCAGTTCTCCTACCTCAGCCTCCCCAAATGCTGGGATTACAGGTGGGAGCTACTGTATGCCTGCTCTTGTCTAAGCTGTTTCCCTGAAAATCCCTGTCTTGGGTAATGATTCCATTGGCCCCACCATGCCCTGTCCTGCCTCTCTGGCTGTGCCCAAGCTTGGTCCCTGCCTGTCTGCCTCACTGTCTGGGTCTCAAGTTCCCAGGACATATGACTCCTCTTTCTTCTTGGAGTGACCCAAGCCCTGCCACTTCCTGACTTTGCCCACACTGTACCCTCTGCCTGGGGCAACTTCATGTCTGCCCTTTTGTCTCTTAGGTCTCATCCTAGGCACAAGCCCCTGCCTCTGGAGGTCATCCAGGCCTCCCCAGGCTACACCCGCTCATAAAATCGGATTCCTTCCCTTCAGGGCAGGTTTATAATGAAACCCTCCTTAAAGGCCGGGTGCAGTGGCACCCATCTATAATCCCAGAACTTTGGGAGGCTGAGATGGGAGGATCACTTGAGGCCAGGGGGTCAAGACCAGCCTGGGCAACGTAAGGAGACTCTTGGCTCTCTTGTCTCTATAACAAATTTAAAAATTAGCTCACCAGGCCAGGAGCAGTGGCTCATGCCTGTAATCCCAACACTTTGGGAGGCTGAGGCACGTGGATCACGAGGTCAGGAGTTCAAGACCAGCCTGGCCAACATGGCGAAACCCTGTCTCTACTAAAAATACAAAATTAGCCAGGCGTGGTGGTGTGCGCCTGTAATCCCAGCTACTCGGGAGGCTGTGGCAGGAGAATCACCTGAACCCAGGAAGTGGAGGTTGCAGTGAGCCAAGATTGCGCCATTGCACTCCAGCCTGAGCAACAGAGTAAGACTCTGTCTTGAGAAAATAAAAACACAAAAAAATCAGCTCACCATGATGGCACATGCCTATAGTCCTAGCTACTTGGGAGGCTGAGGTGGGAGGATTCCCTTCAGCCCAGGAGTTTGAGGCTGCAGTGAGCTACTATGATTGTGCCACTGCACTCTAACCTGCGCAAAAGCGAGACCCCAGGCTAGAGTGCAATGGCGCGATTTCGGGTCACTGCAACCTCCGCCTCCCAGGTTCAAGCGATTATGCTGCCTCAGCCTCCTGAGTAGCTGGGACTACAGGCATAGGCCACCACACCTGGGTAATTTTTGTATTTTTAGTAGAGACAGGATTTAGTAGAGACCATGGCAAAACCCCATCTCTATTAAACAAATCTCTACTAACCCCACCTCTACAAAAAACAGCTGGGCATGGTAGTGCACACCTGTAATTCCAGCTACTTGGGAGGCTGAGGCACGAGAATCATTTGCATCTTGGAGGCAGAGTTTGCAGTGAGCTGAGATCGCACCACTGCACTCCAGCCGGGATGACAGAGCGAGACCCTGTCTCAAAAAAAGAAACAAACAGCATCAACAACAAAAAAAAAAACCCGCTGCATCAATCACAGCCTTCCAGCTAGGGGAGAGGCGGCCGAATTCTGCCCTCTGCTAACTAGCTATAGCTTTGTGGAAATGGGTGAGTGGCGTGCCCTTCTGAGCCTCAGGGCCCCATCTGTAAAATGGGCATAACTGTCACGCCCGTCTTTAAGAACAGCCTTGGGAGCCGGGCACGGTGGCTCACGCCTGTAATCCCAGCACTTAGGGAGGCCGAGGCGGGTGGATCACAAGGTCAGGAGATTGAGACCATCCTGGCTAACACGGTGAAACCCCATCTCTACCAAAAATACAAAAAATTATCCGGGCGTGGCGGCGGGCGCCTGTAGTCCCAGCTACTCAGGAGACTGAGGCAGGAGAATGGTGTGAACCCAGGAGGCGGAGCTTGCAGTGAGCCGAGATCTCGCCACTGCTCTCCAGCCTGGGCGACAGAGAGACTCCGTCTCAAAAAAAAAAAAAAAAAAAAAAAAAGAACAGCCTTGGGGGTAAATGAGTGGAAGTCATGGAAAGATCTCAGTCCACAACCTTCCGCAGAGCAGGCGTTTCTCACACAGTAAGTAGCAAGAGTGTAGAGGCTTAGGCATGAATCCAGCCAGACTGCCTGCATTCAAATCCCAGTTCCCACATCTTGGTAACTATGTGGCTCCAGACAAGCTACTTAATGTTTCTTTTTTTTTTTTTTTTCCAGATGGAGTCTTGCTCTGTCACCCAGGCTGGAGTGCAGTGGTGTGATCTTGGCTCACTGCAATCTCCGTTTCCCAAGTTCAAGTAATTCTTCTGCCTCAGCTTCCTGAATAGCTGGGAATACAGGCACCTGCCACCACACTCAGCTAATTTTTGTATTTTTAGTAGAGACGGGGTTTCACCATGTTGGCCAGGATGGTCTCGAACTCCTGACCTCGTGATCTGCCTGCCTCGGCCTCCCAAAGTGCTGGGATTACAGGCGTAGCCACCACATCTGGCCACATTACTTAATATTTCTGTGCTTTGGTTTCTTCATCTGTGAAATGGGATTGTTGTGAGAACTCAAAGGGATTTCCAGGGCAGTTCCTAGTGTATAGTCTGGCTGCCTTTGTGCGTGTGTGTGTGTGTGGGTGTGTTTAATATAGAGACAGGGTCTCACTATGTTGCCGAGGCCGGTTTCAAACTCCTGGGCTCAAGCGATCCTCCTGCCTCGACCCAAAGTGGTGGGATTACAGGTGGGAGTCACCACACCTGATCACTTTATACTATTATTATTTTTTTCTTTTGAGATAGGGTCTCGCACTGTCGCCCACGCTAGAATACAGTCATGCACCCAACTTACCGCAAACTCTGCCTCCCAGGTTCAAGCAATTCTCCTGCCTCAGTCTCCCGAGTAGCTGGGATTACAGATGCCCACCACCACACACAGCTAATTTTTGCATTTTTAGTAGAGATGGGGTTTCACCATATTGGCCAGGTTGGTCTTGAACTCCTGACCCCAAGTGATCTGCCCGCCTCGGCCTCCCAAAGTGCTGGGATTACAGGAGTGAGCCACCGCTCCTGGCCAATTTTTTAAGGCAATGTAATCATGGGCAGGGTAAGGGGCAGCTGGTACCAAGATCTGGCCCCACTGGCCATGTTATCCAAGAGGCCTCTGCCTGCCTGCAAAGTAGTACCGCATGCTGGCATCTCCCTGGACCAAACCCCAGCTTCAGTTTTGGGTACTTCCTCATAAGCCTTGACTACCCCAGAGTGTGAGGGAGTTGGTAGCCTGGGCCCAGGCATGCACTCACCAGTCAATGGCATCGCGAGGCTGGCCATGGCCTCCCAAGCCACAAAAGCAACCATATTTCATATAGGCGATGGGGGTTCGGGAACCAACACAACCCACAGTTCCTGCCAGTTCCAGGATCCCACGCCGCTGCACATGTAATGTCCTGGAGGCTGGGGGTAAACAAAGGCGACAGGCTGCAGGTCAGGGCTTCCCAGACCCCTGGGAAGGGCATTAGCCTGAGAAGAGCCTAGGTGTTACAGCCTGGCTGTCTGGGTTTGAATCCTACTTCCTAGCTGTAAGACCTTGGACAAATTCCTAACCTGTCTGGGCCTTGGTTTCCTCATCTCTGAAATGGGGGATAAGCTGACTTCAACTCATATGAATGAAATGAGATAATGAGTATAAAGCCCCTGGTGCATGAAAAGGCTAACTATTATAAGTTAGGGCCAGGTGGCTCACACCTGTAATCCCAACACTTTGGGAGGCCCAGGCGGGCAGATCACCTGAGTCAGGAGTTCAGGATCAGCCTGGCCAACATGGTGAAACCCCATCTCTAGTAAAAATACAATTAGCCAAGCATACTGGTGCATGCCTGTAATCCCAGTTACTAGGGAGGCTGAGGCAGGAGAGTCACTTGAACCTGAGAGGCAAAGGTTGCAGTGAGCCAAGATTTTGCCACTGCACTCCAACCTGGACGACACAGCAACACTCTCAAAAAAAGAAAAAAAAAAAAGGCTAACTATTATAATCAAGGTCCTCAAGGTAGCCAAGAAGGGAAAAAAGAATCATGCATGAAACGTTTGTCCAGTTCATGTTGGGCACTGGGCATCACGGATGAGCCTACAGGTGTCTGTCACCAAGGTGGGCTCCTCTGTGGCAGCTCCTGGGCCCTGGGACTGCCCTGTGCTCATGGCTTCCCCTCCAGACTCAGGCTCAGGGCCCTTGGCATCTCCTCTTATTTTCACTGCTCAGACAGGAAGGCCCCTTGGCCTGAGCCCAGCCATTTATCTAGATCCTGGCAGAGCTCGGACACGTAATGGTGCCCAATGCATGTGACTGGAACCCCTGCATTGGACATGTAGGAAAGGAGGCCAGCCGGCAAAGGTAACCCCACATTCCCACAGCCAGCAGGAACCCGAGCAGAGGCTTCGACCCAGGCTTCTGACTTGCAAACCAGTGCTCCTTCCTCCTTACACAGTAACAACAGGGGAAGGTGGCCTTCCAGGTTGCCAGAGCCGAGTGGTACCAGCAATAGAGTGGAAGCTCACACACAGGCCTGCCTGCTTCCTGGGTTAGGGTTAGGGTTTTTACGGCTCCAGGAGGATGATGCATTGTGTTTGATCATCATTTTTTTTTTTTCTTTTTTTTTGAGACAGAGTCTCATTCTTGTTGCCCAGGCTGGAGCACAATGGTGTAATCTTGCTCACAGCAACCTCTACTTCCCAGATTCAAGCAGTTCTCCTGCCTCAGCCTCCCGAGTAGCTGGGATCACAGGTGTGCGCTACCACACCCAGCTAATTTTTGTATTTTTAGTAGAAACGGGGTTTCACCATGTTGGCCAGGCTGGTCTTGAACTCCTGGCCTCAGATGATCCACCTGCCTCGGCCTCTCAAAGTGCTGGGATTACAGGCGTGAGCCACTGTGCTCGTCCTGATCAGCTTCTCTCTTTTTTCTTTAGAGACAGGGTGTCACTCTGTTACCCACACTGGAGGGCAGTAGCACAATCATAGCTCACTGCAGCCTCCAAATCCTCTGCTTGAGCGATCCTCCTGCCTCAGCCTCCAGACATACAGGCATGCACCACCATGCCCAGCTAATTTTTAAATTTTTAGTAGATATGGGGTCTCACTATGTTGCCCAGGCTGGTCACAAACTCCTGGCCTCAAATGATTCTCCTGCCTTGGCCTCCTAAGGTGCTGGGATTCCAGGCATGAACCACCATGCCCAGTCTCATTTCTGTTTTATCTAGAACATGTTTTCATCATGCTGACTTTTTTGAGAAGTCCAGGCCAAATTTAATTTCCATTTTGTCTTTTTATCAGTGGAAAAAGTAGCATATTTATGTTGGGGGACAAAGATGAATCAAATAGGAAGAAAATGTGAAACGCATTTGGGGCCAGGTGCAGTGGCTCATGCCTCTAATCCCAGCACTTTGGGAGGTCGGAGCGGGCAGATCACCTGAGGTCAGGAGTTCCAGACCAGCCTGACCAACATGGAGAAACCTTGTTTCCACTAAAAATACAAAATTAGCTGGGCATGGTGGCACATGCCTGTAATCCCAGCTACTTGGGAGGCTGAGGCAGGAGAATCGCTTGAACCCAGGAGGAAGACGGTTGCAGTGAGCCGAGATTGTACCATTGCACTCCAGCCTGGGCAACAAGAGTGAAACTCCATTTCAAAAAACAAAAAAAAAAAAAAAAAAAAAAAAAAGGAAAATCAAACCGCATTTGGTGTTCAAAGCTTCGCCTTCCTCTCTGTATGATGAGTCCTCACTCTCCCAGCAGCCCACGCCTCTGCCTGAAACCTCCATGGCTCCCACAAGTCTGGTTAAAGCTAAGGGGTCTCAATGCACCCCAAGTCCTGGGGGTAGTCAGCCCCTCTCACCTTTCCCTCATCCTCTCACACAAGAGTCATTTACTGTCCCTCCAGTTATGCCCGGTCACGCAGACACTCTGCTGCTCAAATGCCCTCACCCCATCCTCATCCTGCTGCCAGGCCACCTCCCTCCAGAATCCACCTTGCCTGCCAGGTGGCCACAGGGACCCTCACCATCCTGTCTGCTTGGGGCAGTGCCCTCCAGCCTGGGGGGTCTTCCAGAGCAGATCTCTGGCCAAGCGCACTGGCCATGCCTGTAATCCCAGCACTTTCGGAGGCTGAAGCAGGTGGATCATCTGAGGTCAGGAGTTCGAGACCAACCTGGCCAACATGGTGAAATCCTGTCTCTACTAAAAATACAAAAATTAGCCAGGTGTGGTGGCACACGCCTGTAGTCCCAGCTTACTCAGGAGGCTGAAGCGGGAGAATCTCTTGAGCTCGGGAGGTGGAGGTTGCAGTAAGCCGAAATTGCGCCACTGCACTCCAGCCTGGGCAACAGCGAGACTCTGTCTCAAAAAAAAAAAAAAGCTGCTGAGCTCTGAATTAAGCTGCCCTGGCACACAGTGAGCTTCCAGAATTGGTCCCTTGACCTCTAAATCCACCAAGACCCAGGGAACACGCCCACCCTGAGCACCCCTAACAATGTCCCAGTCCCAACACTGTACCCTGAAGCTGTCCCCAAAGGTTCCCCTTCCACCCTCACTGACCACTCTCTGGTATCTCAGAGCCCTAGCAACACCCCTATAGAGGGAGGGTTCCAGGCATGGGGCGGGCATGGAGCACTGTGCTTATAACCAAGCAAAACACTCCCTCTGTGCCAACATAGGTGGGGCAGGTCACGTTGGGGTCTGTTTGCCCTGTCTGCCCAGTGCAACCTCCCTGGCGAGTGCCAGGGTTGTCTATGCATCCTGTGAGCCCCAGGGTCTACGTACACATATGTGTGTCTGTGCCTCTCTGTGTGTGTGTGTGTGTGTGTACACTGCGCATCTGAATTGTCCTGAGTGCTGTCTTGAGTATCCTCGAGCTGTGTGTGCGTGTGTCCCCCTAGCAGTATCTCAGTATTTTTGCCTGTGGGAGCCGCATACGGTGAGCTGCACACCTGAGTGCCAGGTGAGTCAGGGGCCGGTCCTGTGCCTGCGCATCTGTGTGCTGGCAGTGTCTGCATAGTCCTCTGTGGGTACACGTATCTGTGCACCCCAGAAATGGGCAGTCACCCAGGGGACCTCTCTACGGTGACCCCAAGGGATGGAGAGTGAGATAGGGACAGTATGTTCTGTGTGTGTGTGTGTGTGTGTGTGTGTGTGTGTGTGTGTGTGTGTGTGTCACAGGGGTTTGTTGTACAGGGGCACAATCTGTTCTTCTCCCACCCCCAAGCCGGGCCCTTTCTGCCCCTGCTCCTCCCACCCTCTGGTGTCTCACATCTCAGGGACAGGTGGAATGAAGGCTAAGTTCGCGGACCCCAGGTCAGGCCATCCGGGAGGCTTCCGGGCTGCTGGAGAGGGTCACAGCCGGTTGGCGGAGGGAGCCAGGAGAGGACTCTGCGCCCCTGGGGAAGGGTTGGGCTAGTTCTGGGTCCCTGGGAGGAGTGAGTGGGGGATCCTGCAGAGGGCTGGGGCGCAGAGTGTGGGTGAGCATTAGAAGAGCGAGCTGGGGGCTCTAGGGCTCCTAGGAACTTGGGGAGGGATGGGAGGCAGGGCAGCTGGGTCCCTAGGAAAGGCTGGAGGAATCCCGGAACTCCTGAGTTCCGGAAAAGCCCCTTCCTCACTTACCCTCGCCGGACCCGGGGCCAGGTCCAGGCAGCAGCAGCAGCAGCGACGGCAGCAGCAGGAGCAGCATGATTGGCAGGCACACAGGTAGCGGCCCCATCGGAGGGTGGCAGGGGTGGGACGGTGCTGCCCGGCCACCGGAGGCACCAACCCCGGCGGACACACACCCCGCCTGCCACGCCCCGGCCCGGCCCCTGACCTCACCTTCCCTCGGGCCCCAGGCGGAGCCAGCTAGGGGCGGGCACCTGGGGCGGCGCAAAGGCGTCCTGATCTCTGCATTTTGGTCTCTGAAGGGGCTCGAGAGGCCGCCGGGGCGCTGGGCACGGGACTGGGAGTCAGACCCAGGGAAGTCTCCTCGGAATAAGGGAGCAAAAGGCGCTCTTTTGATGTTATTATTCCTCCAGCCCCTCCCCCGCTCACCTGGGCGCCCAAAGGGAGCAGAAGACTTGGAGGAGTAGTCCTGAATTTAACGTTTTAATCTTATTTGGCCGGGCGCACTGGCTCACGCCTGTAATCCCAGCACTTTGGAAGGCCGAGGCCAGCGGATCACCTGAGGTCAGGAGTTCAAAACCAACCTGGCCAACATGGCGAAATCATCTCTACTAAAAATGCAAAAATTAGCTGGGCTGATGGTGCGCACCTATGATCCCAGCTATTTGGGAGGCTGAGGCACAGGAATCGCTTGAACACGGAAGGCAGAGGTTGCAGTGAGCCAAGATCACACCACTGCACTCCAGCCTAGGTGAGAGCCAGACTCCGTCTCTCTCTCTCTCTCTCTCTGTCAGTATATAGAGAGATGATTGTCCCCAGTCTCTCTCTCAGTCGAGAGAGAGAGAGAGAGAGAGAGACAGACAGACAGACAGACAGACAGACGGAGGCTGGGCGCAGGGCTCATGCCTGTAATCCCAGCACTTTGGGAGGCCAAAGCGGTTGGATCACCTGAGGTCAGGAGTTCAAGACCAGCCTGGCCAACATGATGAAACCCCATCTCTACTAAAAATACAAAAAATTCCCCGGGCATGGTGTTGGACGCCTATAATCCCAACTATTCAGGAGGCTGAGGCAGGAGAATCGCTTGAACCTGGGAGGCGGAGGTTGCAGTGAGCCAAGATCACACCACTGCACTCTAGCCTGGGCAACAAGAACAAACCTCCGTCACACACACACACACACACACACACACACACACACACACACAATTAACCAGCACGTGTGTAGTCTCAGCGGCTGGGGAGGCTGAGGCACAAAAATCGCTTGAATCTGGGAGGCAAAGGTTGCAGTGAGCCAAGATTGCACCACTGCACTCCAGACTGGGTGACAGAGCAAGAACTATCTCAAGACCGGGTACGGTGGTTCATGCCTGTAAAACCAGCTCTTTGGGAGGCCAAAGTAGGGAGATGACCTGAGGTCAGGATTTTGAGACCAGCCTGGCCAACATGATGAAACCCTGTCTCCACTAAAAATACAAAAAATTAGCCGGGCATGGTGGTGGGCACCTGTAATCCCAGCTGCTCGGGAGGCTGAGTCAGGAGAATTGCTTGAACCCAGGAGGCAGAGGTTGCAGTGAGCCAAGATTGCGCTATCCACTCCAGCCTGAGTGACAAGACCGAGACTCCGTTTCAAAAAAAAAAAAAAAAAAAAAAAAAGATTCTGTCTCAAAAAAAAAGAGAAGTCTTGATCTGTGATCTTGGGAAAAGCTGTTCACATCAAGGATGCCATCTTCTTCTGGTGAAAAACTTCCCTCTTGTGAGATTGTGAACCCAAAGTTCAAGATCCTGAAGTTTTGCTGTAGTGTGGATGGCAAGGACATTCTTTCTCTGATGTTCTCAGAAGATCCAATCTTCAGGTTCTAGATTGTGAAGGAATTGATTGTCCCAAGTCAGTGAGCCATAAAAAGCTTTCAGTACCTGGTGAAAATACACTGTAGCATAATGATCTACTGTTATAATATCAGCCCTCTTGCATGGGAAAGCAACCAAAAAACATGCATTGAAAATGACAATTGACAACTGAAATGTTTAAATGGCCCATGAGGTAGCCAAATGTACCTGAAGCTTTGTCTTCCCAGGAATATGGATTTGACAAACCAAACATTGTGAACTATTTTAGCAATTTATAAGTCAGCACACCAATACATATTTAATTTGGATCATTTTGTGTTTTCTATGATGAGTCATGGAATGCAGAGCCTTTTATTTTTCGTTTTTAGAGGGAGTTTCGTTCTTGTTGCCCAGGTTGGTGTGCAATGACGCTATCTCGGTTCACCGCAATCTCCACCTCCTGGGTTCAAGCGACTCTATTGCCTCAGCCTCCCAAGTAGCTGGGATTACAGGCATGTGCCACCACGCCCGGCTAATTTTTTTTTATTTTTAGTAGAGATGGGGTTTCTCCATGTTGATGAGGCTGATCTCGAACTCCCGACCTCAGGTGATTTGCCCGCCTCAGCCTCCCAAAGTGCTGGGATTAGGAGCCGTGTGAGCCACTGTGCCCAACTGCAGAATTTTTAATAACAAACGCTCTAAGGAGTCAGGAAGGACAAGGTGGCCATCTTGATTCTCCATGAGTCCATGGTTAACATCGGACTTATGTGCTCTTGAATATCCGTTGTTTCTCCAATTTACGTGCATAGCATTGATACCTAATGGGTTACCATAGGTAATTTCACTTAGACCTTGGAGTTCATTCAAATTGTATATCGAGGCTGGGCAAGCCCACAAAAAAATTAGCTGGGCATGGTGGCACAAGCCTGTAATCCCAGCTACTTGGGAGGAGGTGGAGAATCCCTTGAACCTGGGAGGAGGAGGTTACAGTGAGGGGAGATCTCTCCACTGCACTCTAGCCTGGGCGACAGAGCGAGACCCTGTTTCAAAAGCAATAAAAAAGACTGGCGTGGTAGCTCACGTCTGTAATCCCAGCACTTTGAGAGGCCGAGGCGGGCAGATCACAAGGTCAGGAGATCGAGACCACGGTGAAACCCCGTCTCTACTAAAAATACAAAAAATAAGCCAGGCGTGGTGGCGGGCGCCTGTAGTCCCAGCTACTTGGGAGGCTGAGGCAGGAGAATGGCGTGAACCCGGGAGGCGGAGCTTGCAGTGAGCTGAGATCCGGCCACTGCGCTCCAGCCTGGGCAACAGAGCGAGACTCTGTCTCAAAAACAAACAAACAAACAAACAAACAAAAACAAAGTGTACTCACTGGATGGGGTGGCTCACGCCTATAATCCCAGCACTTTGGGAGGCCAAGGTGGATGGATCACCATAGGTCAGGATTCAAGACAAGCCTGGCCAACATGATGAAACCCCATCTCTACTAAAAATACAAAAAGTTAGCTGGGTGTGGTGGCGGGCACCTATAATCCCAGCTATTCCAGAGGCTGAGGCAGGAGAATCACTTGAACCTCTGAGGCAGAGGATGCAGTGAGCTAAGATTGTGCCATTGCACTCCAGCCTGGGCGACAGAGTGAGACCTGTCTCAAAAAATAAATATAAAAAATAAAAAGCTGGTATGTTCCATTAATTCCTGCTGGCCCGACAAAGGCAGCCTAGGAATTCTAGATGAATGGAATGAATAACAACTTGCTAGAAATACATAGGAAACAAAACGACTATTCACAGAACCAAATAAAAGCCTTCCACTAGAAACCAAAAAAAAAAAAAGGTTATATGTATATGCGTACACAAGCAAAGCCAGAAGAGAATAAATAGCAAATGAATGAAAATTAGAAGGAAAAACAAATAGGAAACCATCTCTAAATTTTTTTTTACTCAATCTACCCTGAATGCTACAGCATTACCCAGGGCCCCAGAAAATACACACAATACTTTATTCCTGATAAACAATTCAATGTCCTTAAGTCCACCAATATCACCATACATTCTGTGCAAATCAAGACATTTACTCAGCTGGGCACAGTGGCTCACACCTGTAATTCCAGCACCGTGGGAAGCCAAGGCGGATGGATCATCTGAGGTCAGGATTCGGAGACCAGCCTGGCCAACATGATGAAACCCCATCTCTACTAAAATATAAAAATTAGCCCGGTGTGGAGGCGCACACCCGTAATCCCAGGTACTCGTGTGCCTGAGGCAAGAGAATTGCTTGAGCCTGAGAGGCGGAGGTTGCAGTGAGCCCAGATTGCGCAACTACGCTCCAGCCTGAGTGATAGAGGGAGACTCCATCTCAAAGAAAAAAAAAAGATTGTAGACCTAAAGTTAACATTGGCATGTCCTTGATTATAGGAGGCCAGCAAATAATTTCCTTATGAATAATATGCGGGTGGCAGCCCTTCCCAGATGCCTGAGGCCTTTTCTTGCTCAGTAGGCAGCTGTCTGGCTGTTACGTGATGTTAGGAACAGCTATTCATTTGGAAAAGGGTGTTGCAATGACCTTCCCTTTTGCATAAGAAGATGGGGGTGCTGGGATCCTGAGATTTTAAATTTTCCTTTACAACGTACCCATATGTGCTCAATATTGAAAAGACATGACAATTGGTCAGGCGTGGTGGCTCACACCTGTAATCCCAGCACTTCGGGAGGATGAGGTGGGCGGATCAGAAAGTCAAGAGATCAAGACAATCCTGACCAAAATGGTGAAACCCTGTCTCTACTAAAAATACAAAAATTAGTTGGGCATGGTGGTGGGCGCCTGTAGTCTCAGCTATTCAGGAGGCTGAGGCAAGAGAATCACTTGAACCCAGGAGGCAGAGGTTGCAGTGAGCCAAGATCGCACCACTGCACTCCAGCCTGGCAACAGAGGGAGACTGTCTCAAAAAAGAAAAGAAAAGAAAAGAGATGTCAATTGCAGTGCAAAATATCTGTTCCCTTTTGGTCCCCAGTGCCAATGCTACCCCATTCATCGCCAATTTTTGTTCATGTCTCTTCCTGACTACTTTTTTTTTTTTAGAGATGGAGTCTCACTCTGTTGCCCAGGCTGGAGTGCAGTGGTGTGATCTCAGCTCACTGCAACCTCTGCCTCCAGGTTCAAGTGATTCTCCTGCCTCAGCCTCCCGAGTAGCTAGGACTACAGGTGTGTGCCACCACGCCCAGCTAATTTTTGTATTTTTAGTAGAGATAGGAGTTTACCATGTTGGCCAGGCTGGTCTTGAACTCCTGACCTCAGGTGATCCACCCACCTTGGCCTCCCAAAGTGCTGGGATTACAGGCATGAGCCACCGTGCCCAACATTATTTTATTTATTTATTTATTTATTTATTTATTTATTTATTTATTTATTTTGAGATGGGGCTTCCCTATGTTATCCAGGCTAAGCTCGAATTTATTTTTATTTTTATTTTATTTATTTATTTACTTATTTTTTGAGTTGGAGTTTTGCTCTTGTTGCCCAGGCTGCAGTGCAGTGGCGCAATCTCGGCTCACTGCAACCTCTGCCTCCCAGGTTGGCAGTAGCTGGGACTACAGGTGCCCGCCACTATGCCGAGCTACTTTTTGTATGTTTGGTAGAGATGCGGTTTCACCACGTTGGCCATAGTGGTCTCAAACTCCTGACCTTAGGTGATCCGCCCACCTCGGCTTCCCAAAGTGCTAGGATTACAGGTGTGTGCCACTGCGCCCAGCCTGGGCTTGAATTTCTGACCTCAAGCGATCCTCCCTCCTCAGGCTCCTGAGTTGCTGAAATTACAGGTGCCCATCACCTTGTCCGGTACTAGAAACATGATTTTGTGACAACCCCAGACCCCTCTCATTCCCTTTCATAGGAAGACACTGAGCACCAGAGAAGCTTAAGCCAAGAACTAGGGAAACCAAGATTTAAACTCATTTCTGTTGGGTGCCAAACCTCTCTCTGCCTCCTTCTATTGGAGGTGGCTGGGCGCGGTGGCTCACGCCTGTGATCCCAGCACTTTAGGAGTCCTAGGTGGGTGGATCACCTGAGATCAGAAATTTGAGACCAGCCTGGCCAACATGGTGAAGCCCTGTCTCTACTAAAAATACAATTAGCTGGGTGTGGTGGCGGGTGCCTGTAATCCCACCTACACGGGAGGCTGAGGCAGGAGAACCGCTTGAACCCGGGAAGCAGAGGTTTCAGTGAGCGGAGAGCATGCCATTGCACTTTAGCCTGGGAAACGAGTGAAAGTCCATCTCAAAATAATTGAAAAAAAAAAAGAAAAGAAAAGAAAAAAGAAAATCAGAGGCTTTGGTCCCTTTGTCTGCAACACTCTGGAGTAATTCTGTCCCTGCCTGAACGTGATCTCCTCAAGGCAAAGTCTGGGTCTCCTTCCTCTTGTGTGCTCAGCCCTGGCCTATCTGTCCCACACTAGGTGCTCAATGAAGGCTTGCCCATGGAAAGTACGGGTTTCAGGCATACCAAGACTTGGAGTTGCAGAGGCTGTGAGTGACAAGCCTTGGAGTGCTATGCCCACTGGGAAATGGGTCTATCTCAGAGTTGGGCCAATAAGCTGGGCTCCCTCCGACGCCAGTGGTCATAACTCCCCTACCCAGGGTGGACCCCTGCAGATGGTCAAGTATGTTGGCTCCATACTTGCCTTGAGTAGCTGGGCGCAGTGGCAGGGCGTGGTGGTGAGAGGCGACAACGTGCTAGCAGCTCTCGCTAGCTCTCGGCGCCTCCTCGGCCTCGACGTCTGCTCTGGTGGACGACTGCTCCTCGTCTGCTCTTCATCTGCTTGACCTCGGCCCTTCAGCCCTCCGCTGCGCTGTGGGGGCCCTTCTCTGGGGCTTGCCGAGACCGAAACCGGATCCCTCTGCTCTTGGAGAGTTGTGGAGGGAGAGGCGCGAGCCGGAGCCGGGGCTGAGCGCGGTGCTCGCGGGCCGGCGCAGGTTCCGGGTGGGCGCGGACTCGGCGGGCCCCTCACTCTGCGCGGCCGGCGGGCGCCTGCTGGGCTTGATCTGGGGACGGGCTCCCTCTGGACTGCCGGAGTGCCCGGGCTAGATGCCGCAAAGTCCCTCGGCAAGTGCCATTGAGAGGTGAAGCCGGCTGGGCTTCTGGGTCGGGTGGGGACCTGGAGAACTCTTCTGTCTACCTAAAGGTTTGTAAAGGCACCAATCAGCATTCTGTGTGTAGCTAAAGGTTTGTAAATGCAGCAATCAGCACTCTGTGTCTAGCAAAAGGTTTGTAAACGCACCAATCAGCACTCTGTGTCTAGCTAATCAGGGTATGGGACTTGGAGAACTTTTGTGTCCAGCTAAAGGACTGTAAAAGCACCCGTCAGCGCTCTGTGTCCAGCTAAAGGTTTGTAAACGCTCCAATTAGCGGTCTGTCAAAATGGACCAATCAGCTCTCTGTAAAACAGATCAATCAGCTTTCTATAAAATGGACCAATCTACTCTCTGTAAAAGGGACCAATCAGCAGGATGTGGGTGGGGCCAGATAAGAGAATAAAAGCAGGCCACCGGCGCCAGGAGTGGCATTTGGTTTGGGTCACTTTGCATGCCGTGATTTACTTGTTCTTTTGCTCTTTGCAGTGAATTTTGCTGCTGATCACTCTTTGGATCAGTGTCAACTTTTTGAGCTGTAACACTCACCCGAAGGTGTGTAGCTTCACTCCTGAAGCCAGCCAGACTGCAAACCCACCAGAAGGAAGAAACTCTGAATAGGCCTGAACGTCAAAAGGAACAAACTAGGGACACACCATCTTTAAATAACTGTAACACTCACCGCGAGCGTCTGCGGCTTCATTCTTGAAGTCAGGGAGACCAACAACCCACCAATTCCAGACACAGTGGCTCGGGCCTGTAATCTCAGCATTTTGAGAGGCTGAGGTGGGTGCGTCTCTTGAGGTCAGGAGTTTGAGACCAGCCTGACCAACATGGCAAACTCCGTCTCTACTAAAAATAGAAAAATTAGCTGGGCTTAATGGTGCACGCCTGTAATCCCAGCTACTCTGGAAGCTGAGGCAGGAGAATCACTTGAACCCCGGAGGCAGAGGTTGTGGTGAACCCAAGATCCTGCCACTGCACACCAGCTTGGAGCTCAGGGAGACTATCTCAAAAATAAAGTAGATGGAGAGTCTGGGTGTGCGTGGTGGCACATACCTGTAATCTCAGCACTTTGGGAGGCTTAAGTGGGAGAAATCACTGGAGCCCAGGAGTTTGAGACCAGCCTGGGCAGCATAGGGAGACCCCATTTCTACCAAACACACAAAAAAATTAGGTGGGTGCGGCGATGCATACCTACTTGGGAGGCTGAGACGGGAGGATTTCTTACTCCCAGGAATTTGAGGCTGCAGTGAACAGTGACCATGCCACTGCACTCCAGCCTGGGTGGCAAAGTCAGACACTTTCTCAAACAATAAAAATAAAGCAGGAGGATAATGGTGAGACATGGAGAGAAGTCGTGTTAGGCAGAGAGACCTCAGTAGGCAAAGTCCAAGAGACATGAAAGAGCCAGTGTGCAAGAGTAAATTCCTAGAACTCTGGGAGATGTCAGGAAGCAGAGAGAGCTGGTACTGGACTCCACCTGGTATACAATCTTGGCATGCATCTCCTACCAGGAAAATAAATGACATGTTCTTTTATTCCGGCTTGTGTAAGAAGGAAGAAAGCGTTTTTTCTGAGACGCAGTCTCCTCTGTCTCCCAGGCTGAAGGGCAGTAGCGCGATCTCGCCTCACTGCATCTTTGTCTCCTTGGCTCAAGCGATTCTCCTGCTTCAGCCACTGGAGTAGCCGGGACTACAGGCACGTGCCACCACACCCTGCTAATTTTTGTATTTTTAGTAGGGACAGGGTTTCACCACGTTGGCCAGGATGGTCTCAATCTCTTGACCTCATGATCCGCCCGCCTCAGCCTCCCAAAGTGTTGGGATTACAGTTGTGAGTCACCATACCCGACCCCCCTTTTTTTTGAGATGGAGTTTCACTCTTGTTTCTCAGGCTGGAGTGCAGTGGCGTGATCTAGGCTCACTGCAACCTCCGCCTCCTGGGTTCCAGCAATTCTCCTGCCTCAGCCTCCCAAGTAGCTAGGATTACAGGCATGCCCCACCATGCCTGACTTATTTATTTATTTATTTATTTATTTGTTTATTTATTTATTTATTACTGGAGATGGGGGTTCCACCATGTTGGTCAAGCTGGTCTTGAACTCCTGACCTCAGGTGATCCACTCACCTTGGCCTCCCAAAGTGTTGGGATTACAGGCGTGAGGCACTGCACCCAGCCAGCATTTTCTTATAGTAAAGAAAGTGAAACCATGGACTGGTTATTGAAAGGGAAGAAAGTCAGAGAGTGAATCTTGGTAAGAAAAATAAGAAAAGCAAAAGGAAACAAAAACTTCGAGCTGTCTGGCTTGTATTAGTATTTACAATGTTTGTTGGCATCTTTCTTTGATCAGTGAAATGTGGCTGGGAGGAACCTGTGTCATGTTTTAGCAGAAATTTTCAGAGTCAGCAAGTGGCTGGGCATGTCTCTTTTCTTTGTGCCACAGGACTCTGGATGTTTCCAATGCAGACTAATCCAAGGCTGCTGTGGATGTGTCCTGTGGGAGAGAAATTGACTTAGTCGATTTCTCTGTGGAGAATGGGGGTTATGCTGGGCAGGATGACTCATGCCTGTAATTCCAGCACTTTGGGAGCCCAAGGCTGGCAGACCACTTCAGGCCAGGAGTTCAAGACCAGCCTGGCTAACACAACGAAACCCTGTCTCTACTAAATATACAAAAATTAGCCAGGTGTGGTGGGGCATGCCTGTAATCCCAGCTACTCAGGAGGCTGAGGCAGGAAAATTGCTTGAACTGGGAGGTGGAGGTTGCAGTGAGCCAAGGTCATGCCACTGCACTCCAGCCTGCGCAACAGAGCAAGACTCTTATCTCTAAAAAGCAAAACAAAAACAAAAGAGAGAATAGAGGTTGCTTGTTACTGCATCATAATCTTGTTTATCCTGACTGATGTATTAGAGGTACTAATAGCATGAGAGGAACAATTTCCTAAGACACAGTTGACTGACCATGAATTTCCTCAAAACCCCTGAGAGCAGGCTTCTTAGGAGGAGACTCAGTGTGGAATCCCTTTCCAAGGTAGACCCTGGTTCTGTGGCAGGACCAGCCGCGGACAAACCTCGGACACCGGATTAAAGAAGGAAGAGGTTTATTCGGCCGGGAGCATCGGCAGACTCGCGTCTTAAGAGCCGAGCTCCCCGGAAAAGAAATTCTTGGCCTTTTTAAAGGCTTACAACTTTAATGGGTCCACGTGAAAGGGTCGTGATAAATTGAGCAAGCATGGGGAACGAGACTGGAGGCTACATGCATCAGCTAACAGAACACGAAGTTTTGCAATGCTTTTTCACATAATGTCTGGAATTTACAGATAACACAAGTAGTTTAGATCAGGGGTTGATGTCATTATTACTATTTTTTTAACTCCTAAGGCCGGGTGGTGGTGCCAAGGTTGTCTGGCTATTTATCTTACTTTTGTTTCTTTCTAACTTTTTGCTTTCTCTCTTTCCTCCTATCTTGTGAACTAGGCAAGATGGGGGGAGGAGGCAGCAGGAGTAGTAGTGGTCTCCCTTCTTAGTTCAGGTTCCAACTACAAACACTCACCACCTGTGAGACCTTGGGCAGTTCACATTCACTCGCTGTGGCTCAGTCTGCTCACCTGTAAAATAGGTTACATTCTGAAAGATCAAAAGCCCTCACATCTAAAATCTTAAAAATCACAATCCCAAAGTGATAGTTCTTGTTGCCCAGGCTGAAGTGCAATGGTGCGATCTCAGCTTACTGCAACCTCCGCCTCCCAGGTTCAAGCGATTCTCCTGCCTCAGCCTCATGAGTAACTGGGATTGCAAGTGTGCACCGTGGTAGTGCCTAATTTTTTTTCTTTTAATAGAGACGGGGTTTCACCCTGTTGGTCAGGCTGGTCTCGAACTCCTGACCTCAGATGATCCACCTACTTCAGCCTCCCAAAGTGCTGGAATTACAGGCATGAGCCATGGTGCCAGGCCCCTTATTTTATTTATTTATTTTTTGAGTCTTTTTCTGTCGCCCAGGCTGGATTGCAGTGGTGCGATCTTGGCTCACTGAAAACTCCGCCTGCTGGGTTCAAGCAGTTCTCTGTCTCAGCCTCCCAAGTAGCTGGGATTACAGGCATGAGCCACCACACCCTGCTAATTTTTGTATTTTTAGTAGAGAAAGGGTTTCACCATCTTGGTCAGGCTGGTCTTGAACTCCTGATCTTGTGATCCACCTGCCTCAGTCTCTTAAAGTGCTGTGATTACAGGCATGAGCCACTGTGTCTGACCCCTTCAGTTTTTTAAAAATAACTTTATTGAAATAGATATCACGTAGCATGTGAATTCCCCATTTAAGGCATACAATTCAATGACGTTTAGTATATTCGCAAATCCTTTCTTTTTGTGTATATGTACCACATTTTCTTTGTGCATTCATCTGTTGATGGATACTTAGGTTGATTTCGTATTCTGGCTGTTGTGAATAGTGTTGCAATAAACATGGGAGTGCAGATGTGTCTTTGATACACTGAGTTTCTTTCTTGTGGGCATATACGCAGCAATGTGATTGCTCAATGATACGGTAGTTCTATTTTTAGCTTATTGAGGAACCTCCATGCAGTTTTCCATAGTGGACAAACTATTTTACATTCCCACCGGCCAGGCACGGTGGCTCACGCCAGTAATCCCAGCACTTTAGGAGGCTGAGGCAGGTGGATAACAAGGTCAAGAGACCAAAACCATCATGACCAAAAGGGTGAAGCCCCATCTCTACTAAAAACACAAAAATTAGCTGGGCGTGGTGGCACACGCCTGTAGTCACAGCTACTGGGGAGGCTGCGGCAGGAGAATCGCTTGAACCCGGGAGGCGGAGGTTGCAGTGAACTGAGATCTCCCCACTGCACCCCAGCATGGGCGACAGAGCAAGACTCCGTCTCAAACAAACAAACAAACAAACAAACAAACAAACGAAAAACATTCCCACCAAGAGTGTTTGAGTGCTCCTGTTTCTCTGTGTCCTTGTCAGCATTTGCTGTTTTCTAACTTTTTGATAGTCGCCATTTTAATTGAGGTTAGATGAAATTTTGTTGTGGTTTTGATGTGCATTTCTGTGATGATTAGTGATATTGAACATGTTTGCATATACCTGTTGGCCACTTGTATGTCTTCTGTTGGAAAATAGCTATTGAGATCTTTTGTCTTTTTTTTTTTTTTTTTTTTGGCCAATGCTGTCCTTTATTGCGCGGAATGGGGGTGTGGGGGTTAGTGGGGCGTGGGGGCCATGATGGGGGCACTGCTGCTTCTGCTCGTCAGTACATTAATCACGGCGGTGGGACCCCAGCCTCGCCCCCGCGCCCTGCGCAGCCAGGACAGCCCGCCCCTCAGTGCAGGTGCTGGAGGGAGCCAGGGTGCTGCTTCCTGAGGTCACCGCGGGAGGCGCGTGGACGGCGGCTGTGCATGTTATTGCGTGAGCGCGGTGGGGGCAGCGGGAAGCCGGCGGGCCAAGTATTGCACTTAGAAAACAATCCTCGGCCAGGCGCGGTGGCTCAAGCCTGTAATCCCAGCACTTTGGGAGGCCGAGACGGGCGGATCACGAGGTCAGGAGATCGAGACCATCCTGGCTAACACGGTGAAACGCCGTCTCTACTGAAAAATACAAAGAACTAGCCGGGCGAGGTGGCGGGCGCCTGTAGTCCCAGCTACTCGGGAGGGTGAGGCAGGAGAATGGCGTAAACTCGGGAGGCGGAGCTTGCAGTAAGCTGAGATCCGGCCACTGCGCTCCAGCCTGGGCGACAGAGCGAGGCTCCGTCTCAAAAAAAAAAACAAAAACAAAAACAAACAAACAAAAAAGAAAACCATCCTCATCAGACAGAGGGTTACCTAGAGGTCCGGGGGCGGGAGGGGTTCCACAGCCGGCTCCTCTCCGCTACTGGGTCGCCCTGTCCCTATTTTACAGCTGGGGAAACTGAGGCACCGAGGTGAAGGGAGTCCCCTCCCACGCGAGGCCGCCGCCGGGGGCAGGGGCGATGGGGGTGGGCGCAGGGCGATCAGGGGGTACGGCCGGGGGCTCGGAGGGGGCTGCTCCGGGTCCCTGCCCGTCCGTCCGACTACTGCTACCTGTGGCTCCTTGAGGGGCTGACGGCCGGGGCGGCGCAATGACAGGGCTTTGGTCTGGATGACGCCCCGCCCCCGGCCCGCCTGGGCCCCGCAGGACGGTTGGCCAGGGTCACACGATGGACGAGAGGCGGGAGCACGCGGAGTCCTGGGGGTCCAGGCCGCCCGCGGCACAGGGCGAGGCCGAGTCCATGCCGTCCGGGCTGGACGCCGCGGTCGGGGCAGCGGGCGTGGGCCCCAGGCGAGTCATGGAGCTGTTGGCCAGGCGCGCAGAGGCAGCGGGGCGGGGCGCGCCTTGGCTTCGCCCATTTTTCAGTGCGATTATTTGGGATTTTTGTTTTTGAGTTCTTATATATTCTGGGTATTAATCCGTTGATGGATGAATAGTTTGCAAAAATTTTCTCCCATTCTGTGCGTTGTCTCTTCACTTTGTTTGTTTATTTATTTATTTTAGACAGAGTCTCACTCTGGGGCCCAGGCTGGAGTGCAGTGGTGTGATCTCAGCTCACTGCAACCTTGGCCTCCAGGGTTCAAGCGATTCTCCTGCCTCAGCCTCCCTAGTAGCTGGGGATTACAGGCACCGACCACCAACCCCAGCTAATTATTTGTATTTTAGTAGAGACAGGGTTTCAGTATGTTGGCCAGGTTGGTCTAGAACTCCTGACCTCAAATGATCTACCTGCCTTGGCTTCCCAAATTGCTGGGATTACAGGCATGAGCTACTGTGCCTGGTCCACTTTATTTTTAATTTTAATTAAAAAATTTTTTTCTGTGCAAAAAGCTTTTTAGCTTGATGTAATCCTATTTATCAATTTTTGCTGTGGTTGCCTGTGTTTTTGAGGTCTTACTCAAGAAATCTTTGCCTAGACAAGTGTTATAAAGCATTTCCCCAATGTTTTCTTCTAGTAGTTTTGTAGTTCCTTTTCTTTTCTTTTTTTCTTTTTTTTTTCTTTTCTTGACAGAGTCTCTCTCTGTCACCCAGGCTGGAGTGCAGTGGCATGATCTCAGCTCACTGCAACCTCCGCTTCCTGGGTTCAAGCAATTCTCCCACCTCCCTCCCTAGTAGCTGGGATTACAGGTGTGCACTACCACGCCTGGCTAATTTTTGTATTTTTAGTAGAGACGGGGTTTTGCCATGTTGACCAGGCTGGTCTCAAATGCCTGAGCTCAGGCAATCCTCCCGCCTCGGCCTGGGCTGGGATTACAGGTGTGAGTCACTGTGCCCAGCCTGTAGTTTCTTACATGTAAGTTTTTCATTAATTTTGATTAATTACTTTTATATATGGTGAAGCATAGGGGTCTAGTTTTATTTTTCACACATAGATACATCTCATTTTCCCAGCAGCATTTATTGAAGACGCTGTCTGTTTCTCCAAGGTATGTTTTTGGTGGCTTGATGAAAAATGAGTTGGCTGTAGATGCATGGATTTATTTCTGGGTCCTCTATTGTGTTCCACTGGCCCATGAAATCCTTCCTTTCCAATATTATAAAGTCACTATTTTCCCATTTCCCTCCTGTAACCCTTGCTGTGTTTGGGCCAAGCAGGGCAGGTAGGACCCAGAACTTGATGTGGACAGGTGAGGCCAGAGCCTCTCTAGGCTGCTCAAGAAATCTGCGCTGACATCCTTGGTCCACAGGGAGAACCAAATCCCCATTGCTGACCCCACAAAAACACTGTTAGGTCAGCCACAGTGTGAAACAGCTGGAGAAGTAGAATCCGTGTCATGTCCAACGTTTACTCACACTCATGATTGGGCGACTGGGATACCTAAGCAGGAGGAACCGGAAGAGCACCCTCTTCACCTGCATGTCCAGGTCCCCTTTACGTCACCTAGGGCGCGTGTCTGGAAGCAGGGACTTCTGGGGTAGGGGCAGGCTATGGTCGGGAGCAATGGGGGTGGTGGGCCCTGGGCAGTGGGGGTGGTGGTGTTAGTGAAATGTCTGAGGCAGAGTCGAAATCAGGAGGAACAGCATTCCAGCAGGATTCAGAGGTAGGTCAGTAGGTAGGCAGACAAGGGATCAGGTGGCCTGGGACTCAGAGGAGCATTTGGAGTTGGAGGAGAAGGGCCCTGTTTTCCTCCAGTCTTCTTCTGTTTGGGTGCTGAATTAGCACCCCACTGCAGCCCCAACCCCTGTCCCTCCCCTACCCTCACTCCCTGAGTCTTAGAACCCATTCCTTCATCTCCAGCATGCACCTTCTTTTTTTCTTTTTTTTTCTTTTTAGAGACGGAGTCTCATTCTTGTTGCCCAGGCTGCAGTGCAGTGGCATGATCTCAGCTCACTGCAACTTTCACCTCCCAGGTTCAAGCAATTCTCCATGCCTCACCCTCCCAAG